>NC_056733.1:1183027165-1183327165 GCF_019279795.1 Protopterus annectens | reverse complement strand
TACTGCTATACCAAATATCTGCATAAGATCTCTTCCCAGTAAGTTTACTGGACATTTTGCAGAAACTACAATTTTACTTTTCTGAGTCATACCTGAAACAGGGTCAGTTATTGCTATATCATGGGAGAGTGGCTCCCTATATAGCTGTCCATTTGCTGCTTTCACTAATATATAGTCAGGTGATTCAGAGTGTTCTGGTAACTTTGAAGGGTGTATCAAAGTTCGTGACGCTCCTGAGTCACAAAAGAATTTCACTTCCCTTCCTTCCACCAGAAGTGTAACTTCCAATTTTGTATCTGCCAAATAGAGCTCCAAGCTCAGTAATGCTAAATCTAAAATTTCACTTTCTTCATCCTCTACATCTGCTTGCACTTCCTCTGTTCCTTCCACTACATTTACGTTTGTCCTTTGTTAGTCTTTCCTGATGATTTTTGATTGTCATCACTATCATATAGTCAGTCCTCATCACCCTTATCTTCTGTAGTCGCCTTATTTAGCCTGCAATCCCTTGCTAAATGTCCTTTCTTACCGCACTTAAAGCACTCACCTTTCTTTTTTCTCTCTTCAAAATCCTCTGACCTTTTGTCAGACTGTTTATTACCCTGGGCATTTTTCTTACCCTTTTTATTTGATTGTACTACAAAGACCTCTGCTTCGTCTTCAGCTGTGAAGACCTGTGTCTTCTTTTTCTTTTTACTATTAAAGTGTCTTTCAGCATGTCTAGCATATTCAAGCAAGGCTTGTAGCCTGCTTGTTCGGTGATCTATCATATGCTTTGTAATAAAGCTACTGATAGGTGCAATGCAACCTTTCAAAAATGCATTTTTCAGTTGCTGTTCATATGAGCTATCATTCGTCTGACTTTCAGGAATAGTCATACCACTATGGTTATTGAAACATTCCAATAATCTACCATAGTACCCATCTACAGTTTCATTATCTTGTTGTATGCATTGGTTAATGCAAGTCCAATCTGCTCTAGGTTTCCATTTTTCAGAGATTCGGTCTGTAAGACCTTTCACTCTGGTGTCTAATTCTGCGTCACTATGTGGGAGTGGTTTAAGCTCTGCGTTACGAGAGTTCCAGGTGCCACAAATCATGTGCCAGTCTGGACCCACAATCTGTCTAACTACCCTTTCTACTTCTTCCCCATTCAAGTGGTAAGTTAGTCTCATACCTTGTAAATCTTGTATAAACTTTTTGTAATTAATTTTCGGATGAGGGATTCCCTCTGTAGCTTTTCGAATGTCTTCCGGTGTCCATGGTCTATATACTAGGAGAGTTGGGTCCTGCCCTTCCTGCCCTGCCTGAGGATTTGGTACCTCAATTAGTGGACGGATATCTTCACTCTCTATTAGTGAGTCTCTCCCTATTTGATATAAATCTGTGTCCCTAAGTGTTTTACGTGTCAGGGATCTAGTTTCAATAGGTTCTCTAGCAAATGGTTTTAATGTTCCTGCAACTTCAGGATAACGTGGAGGTGGACTAGCCTGTCCTCCTGCTTCATATCCTGAAAAAGGCATTGGAGGGGGTGGAGGGGGAGGGGCCGTCGCTATTACTGTATTATTATCCTCTTTGTCTAAAAATAATGTTTTCACATTTTTAATTTTCTGTTCCCTTCGGTTCACTTCCTCAATCCACCTATGTGCCTGAGGAATGCCTAATTGCCGTTGTTTCTTTGCCTGACCTTCTGCGTCAGATTTAAGCTGTTTTAAAAGTTTAACTAATGAAATTTTATTTAATTTACCATCAAATTCGTATTTATTAACCCATCTTGTATAATACCTTACATTATCTGCTCGTTGTAATTGCATATATTTTGCATCATCAGTTAGGGGCGGATCTCGCGATTTTTTAGTGCACTGATTTCCCATCTTAAAAGAAAAATGTTACGTAACCCTTTTTACCATGTGGTATCTCAGTTCCTTACACAGTTTATCTAGAATAACTGCCTACCTTATTCTGTTTCCCTGATCTCTGACAAAATATACAGTAATTTCCTTTTGTCCCTGATCTGAATAACAAATCTATGACAATAACATTTACTGTAACCTAGTCCCTGATCTAAAACAGAAAAAAGGCAAATATCTTCCTACCTGAGCCTCCTGGGTCAACCAGTTTGAGACCGCTCTTTGGCCACAGATCAGAAAAGTGGCCAGCCTCTCAAAACGACAATTCAGTCGGAGGTCTTTGTGTTTCAAGAAGAACTGTTTTGGTAGCTTCTCCTGCACAGTATTCGACCACCGATACACTCTGATCTGTAGCTGTCGAGGGCTTCCAGTCAAACAGAGGACCAAACTGTTAAATAAAAATAAACGATTACAACACAGGAGGCTCAGATGCAAAAAACTTTACTAGTGTACACCAGGAGGCAAAATACCATACAATACAAGTATAGAGTTTTGTCTGGCATGATACAGGAAATGCACCATATTTTATAGTCACATTCAAGCTGTGCCCACTTCACTGACGTGGTCAGTCACAGGGCACCTACATCACTATGGTCTACAATATTCTATTCATAAGAAAAAGCTGATGTTATACTTTTTAAAAGTTTTCCCATGAGAATAATACAGCCTTGCAAAGCACCTGGTCAGTTATAATGTCTTTCTGTAAATGTTATTCTTTCAAGGTTTCAGTCCTGCTCGAATACAATAGTCAGTTCAGTCTTGTAATACACTTCTTTGTTCTCCTTGCAACATTACTTTTAACAGCTGTGCTTTATCTCTGATAATATTCGCAAGGCCAACCATCTCAGAGGAAGGAAGAAAGATTTCAATGCTTTATACATTCATTTTCCTGACCCAGCAGATAATCATTAGTGAAAAACATAAGCTTGCTGAGCTGGCTTCTGCCAGGGTCAGAGTTCAAACACACTGCAGCTCCAAAGCTTCAAGCAATTACATGTAAAATCATTCTTACTGCCATATTGTAAAATAGAATAAAATGCATTACATACTATTTGCTTTTAAACTAGCACTTTATATATGTTCAAATACATATTTTTCTAACAACAGGACAGGAGGAAATGGAGACAGATGATCCGCTGTAGTTACGCATAACAGGAACAGCCAAAAGAAAGAGAAGATGTTGTAATGTCAGTCTTCACAGGTTGCCAATGATTTGTCAGACATAATACAACTCTAAGAGTAAATGACAACAAATACGAGGCACACATATAATCAGTGTGCATAACACCGGACAGTTGAATAGTATGAGCTCAGTATATCACATGAAGTTGAACACACACATCTGCAACATTATTTCACTATGCAAATACCCTGTATAGGTCTCTCACATTTCTGAAACAAACATGCATATCATACTTGTATTCACAATTAACATATGGATATCTAAGACATCCCAGTAGCTGGTCTAGCAATGACAGTCAGTATTGTTCAACACACACTCCAGTAGTAGTCATATGTGATCCATCCTTTCCTGGGGTGACTCAGGGGCCTGAGCTGTGGTCTATGTTACTGCAAACAGTCCCAGTTGCTATGGTCATAGGTTCTGATCAGCAATATATCAATACAGCAAGTCTTGTTGAGACATATTTGTTGAACTTCCTATTTCCCATTATTGCATACCCCCTACTGCATTCCATTATATGCTTACTTGTTTGACATACTTTTTTTTCCAAGTGTGGTTGGTTTTATTCCAATATGTGTTGTTTGGTTTCTCTGTTTGTCTGCCCCTCCCCCAGATGTAGGATATACATCTGTTTTGCATAGGCAGCATCTTGCCTTTTGTAGGTAATGCTCATGAGCAGCTGATGGCCTGTGCACCAATTGGTGTTCCCCACTTACTAATTGCATGGAGAACAGATGTGGTGTTATTCCTATAGCCAATGGCATGGAAACACACTCCTATAAATGACTACTTCCTGTGGGCATTGCCCCTTTTCCTTGCCTGTGAGGAGAATTTCATGGAGCTGTGTGAACAACAGCATCACAGAGGGTAGTTGGAAATACCACTTACAATGATAACTGTGGAGACAGCCCAACAAACTGGGGGAGAATGTTCCAAACATAGGGACAGAATGTAAATATTGCTGTTATACAGTGGAATTAATGCTAGTTTAAGAGGGTTTGTGTCGACATGGCTTCTCTGTGTGATTTTAAGCCTGAAAGTGTTATTTGGTTGACATAACTCTAAACTGTAGGACTATCTGCAGAATGGCCTGATTTTGGATCTCCTGTTTGGTGTGTTCCTCAGACATTTTTTGTCTTTGGAAAATCAGTAGCATACTGTGGGGCCTCCTGCCCGTACCTGCTCCCGGGGGGGACAGGCCCAATCCCCTGAGATGGTTCCACCCAAATGTGGTGCAGGATCAGCAGATGAGGGAGATCCGGGTTGGGTCCCAGATGTGCTGGAGCCCAGTGCCATGGCCAGATGAGGTGGGGCAGTCAGATCAGCTGGGATCTGCCTTCCCAAACATACTGTGGTGTTGAGGTTTTACAAAATATGTTGGTTAGTCATGAACAACACATTTCAAGATTAGTTATAACAGCATGATTAAGTATTCCAATTAACTCCATAAAACAGTTTTGAAACAGTTGCATAGCAAACAGAACACATGCATAAATGGAATAACAGTTTGCATCGTAAGAGCAAGCCAGTAACATTGACGGCAACAGGCCACCAACAATGGTATTTGAACAAGATATGTTAACATGCAAGCAGTCAAACATATTAACGGTAATATAACACAAGTCCCAACATTGGGTTGGAGCGCAACATACCCCTAATATATGAGTAATAATTATTGATGCAGATTGCAGATGGGGGGGGGGGCAGAAAATCCATTAACAACTGTTTATGCTTCTATTTTCCACAACAGTACTGCTTAATACTATATGGGTTGCCCTCACTCTACATTTGCCTATGGCCATAGCCTCTGTAGTACAAACATAACTATTAAACTGTCATCCTGGAATGGTATGAGGCAAACTGTGGCAACTCTGGGTACATGACTAGAGGGGACTCGTCCATGTTCATAGGTTCATAGGTTCATACTAGGCTATCTGCCCTAGGGCATTTATAATCCTAGCCAGAATGTGTTTAGCTTTCGCCACCCATTTTAAATTTATTTTGCTATGCCCTTTTTCGAGGTTAGTATACTGTGCCTCTGTCTAACAGTGACACAGAAGTGATACCCGGGGTAAACCTACAATCTCCCATCCACTCATCAAGATTCCTCTTGAAGAGAGTCAATGAGGGACTCTGCCTAACCTGGACTGGGATTTTATTCCAGAGTGAAGGGAGCCTCTGGGTTATGAATCTGTCCCTCCAGCATGTCCTATTTATTTCAGTGCTGAGGTTCAAGTCTCTCGAGTGCGTAGCTTGATGGGATTTGGATTTTCTGAGGTGCAGCATGTCCATTAATTCCGGGTTGGACATGGCTTTATACGTCAGGCACAGATCGCCTCAGAACAGGCGGTATGCCACTGAGTAGAGCTGGAGTTTCTTTAACCAGGCAGCATATGGCATCTGTTTGAGCCCTTTGATCCTCTTGGTGAGGTACTTTTGGGGTCTTTCCAGTTGCTGCAGGTGTCTGGTAAGGTACATCCCAAAAGGGCCATTGTACTCTATTATAGGCCTGATGAGGGATGAGTAAAGAGGCACAATGACGTCCCCTGATCTAGATGTGAATGCCTTCATGATTAGGTGGGCTATATAAAATGTTTTTCTAACCACTTTGGCCACGTGGTTGTCAAATGAGAGATTGCTATCAACTTGGGTCCCCAGGTCCCTAATTACTTCTTCTGTACTTAATGGATTACCACCTATGTGGTAATTTGTGGGCACTTTGTTTTTGCCAAAGGGGATGACTATACACTTTTTGGCATTTAGCTTGAGGCCATGGCTCTGGCACCAGTTGTCCATTTCTATGAGGCCCTTTTGGAGGATGCTTGTGTCGACTGGAGAGTCGATTATGGTGCCCAGTTTGCAGTCATCTGCGAACTTGGTCAGCCACAGTCCTTCTGTGTTGGCCTGTACCTCCGAGAAATATATACCGAACAAGAGAGGTCCCAGGACTGAGCCTTGTGACACCACTTGTAACTGGTTTGGAGTCTGACATGGCTCCAGCAATTCTAACCATGTGGGTTCTGTCCTTGAGCCAGTTTGCAATCCATCTAGTGACATAGGGGTTTATATTTAAGCTGGTGAGCTTATCTATAATACCCGAGTGGGGTATTGTATCGAAGGCTTTTGCGAGGTCCAGGTAGGCTGTGTGGACCACCTTCCCCTCGTCAATGGCCTTGGTGACTGTTTCAAAGAAATCAACCAGGTTTAAGAGGCAGGATCTGCCCTTAACAAAGCCAAACTGGGTAGGATCCAGTGTTTGTAGGTCCCCAATATCTTTATTTATGAGGTCATGATGATCCTTTTCATAGCTTTGCAGACCAAGCTAGTCAGGCTTATGGGGCGATAGTTTCCAGGATCCATTGAGGCACCACCTTTATGGAGAGGGACCACTGTTGCTGTACGCCACTCTTTGGGCACATATCCTGTAGTAAGGCTGAGATTGAACAGTAGATTTATGTTTGGGTTTAGCTCTTCTTGGAGTTCATGTAGGACACAGCCCGGGACACCATCTGGTCCCATTGATGCTGTTTTTTTTTTTTTGCTTTGGAGAGGGCGGCTCTTACCTGAGGATCTGAGATGTCAGGGGGGCAGCACTCTGCTGAGATAGATATTTGCCCTTTTGGTGGGGAGGGGGGGAGAAGTTTGCGCTGAACTTGTCAGCTAGGATGTTGGCAATGTCTGTGGGTTTGGTGTATTTTTTGTCATTTTGGACTAATTTTGAGCATATCTGGGAATTACCACCCAGGTTCCTAACATAACTAAATAAAGCCTTGTGATTATCCTTAGTGTCCTGTGCAATTTTTCTCTCGAAGCTGGCCTTAGACAATTTTATGTGTGCCCGTAGTTTTTGCTAATACTGATCAGTGATGCCTTCCATTTTTGGGATTTTGCTCTATCATTTAGTAGCTTCCTCCTTCTATTGTATAGTTTGCTTATGGCTGAGGTCCACCAGACAGGACGTCTGGCTTTGGAGGATTGGGTCTTGGTTTTATTTGGGATCGCATGATCCATGCATTCCTGAAGGTGTTCATAGAATGCGTTTATAAAGGATTCCGCAGTCTGGGCAGATTTTCCACAGGCCGGGCTTTGAAGGATTCCACCTCAGTTTTGAGGAGTGTGAAATTTGCTTTAGAGAAGTTTTTCACTGTGGTTTTCTGGGCAGGGGGTAGGGTCGGGATGTGAATATCCAGTGAGATTAGTTTATGGTCTGATCTTACCAGTGAGGGATACACTTCTGGTCTGGAGCATAGAGTCCCCATGTTGGTGATGATCAGGTCCAGTATGTTTTCCCCTCTTGTGGGAGTGGTAACAAGTTGTTCCATAGCATTTGAGTTTATAAATTCTAGGAACCTTTGGGGTAGGGTGTTGGAGCTAGAGTAATGCTCCCAGTCTATGTTTGGGTAGCTGAAGTCACCCAATATAATGGTGTTTGGAAAGACCTTCATATTTTCCAGTGTTCTCAGGAAAGCCGAGTGGGGTTCCTGGGTTTGGGAGGGTGGTCTGTAGCAGGCTATAAACTGGAAGGCAGTTTTACCCACTGTTAGCTGCACATGGATAGTCTCTGATGCTTCGTGCTTTGCCACCAACTTGGAGGTGTGGGTATCTTTGATGAATATCGATACTCCCCCTCCTTTTGTGGTTCGGTCCAGGTTTTGGGGCCGAAAAGTATGGTATGAGGTATAACCTGGTAGTGCTGGGGTGCTCTCGGGAGCACTGAACCAGGTTTCTGTTACTGCACAGATATTGATGTTCTCCATGCTAAGGAGAGTTTTGAGTGTGTGCATCTTGAGGTTTAGACTTCTGGCGTTGAGTAGCATTACTCTTAGTTTCTTATCCCTTGTGATACCTATGGAGGTGGGTTTGTCTTTTGAGCCTTGCCTAAAAAAGGCACTATGGGGGTAGCAAGAGCCTTTGCCAATATCCGAAAGCCCAGGGGTGACAGGTGCAAGCCGTCCCTAGTGAAGCATCGTGGCTTGTCGAGCATATCATCCCAAGCTGACAGGCATTGGATCCCCTTTGAATGGCACCAGTACTTAAGCCAATTGTTGAAATTGATCATCTTGTCTTCATATTGTGGCATCATTCTTGGTGAGGGTAAGATGCTACTCAAGGTCAGGGTCATACCGGCCTGGGCTACATGCTCAGAGAGCTCCTTTATGTCTCTTTTCATGTAGTCCAGGGAGGTATGTCTCAGGTCATTCACACCAGCATGGACAATGACTGAGTCATATTTGTACTTGCCTTGGAGTGACCTGAGTGCTTGTGTTATGTGGCGGATCCTAGCGCCCGACAGGCTGCTCACCGTGACCCTCTCCTTGTTCAGCCTGGTGAGCAGGACGTCAGTTGGCCTGACGATAGAGTCACCTATTACAAGTGTATCAGGTGTGTTGTTTAGTCTTAAGGGCTGTGACTGTTTGGCACACTGGCTTTGTGAGATATGTGTTGCACGTGTTTTGTTTTGGGGTAGCGGCTGCTTTGGTGTCCGCTTTGGAGGTGTCTGCTGCTTCGGCAGATCTTTATTTAGAGCCTCCGAGTATGTTTTTGTGTGATTATTTGTTTGGTTTGCTGTCCTGGTAGGTCTATGTGAGACTAGAATTGTAGTGAGTGTGGTTTCCTTCTCCTCCTGACTGGTTATGCCAGTACTGAGTTGAGAGAGCTTAGCCTCCAGTTTGGCTATATGGTTGCATCTCTCACATGTGTTGGAATTTGTTGGGAGGAGGAGAGGGTTGTCTGTGTACATGAGGCAGTTGTAACATTGCCTCAAGATTCCCAGATTCACCAGCTGGACCGGAGAGGAGATTGACAACTGACCTTTGGACATGCCAGAATAATATTGGGAATTCCTTAATAATTGAAAACCAAGGCCAGTGGGGAGTGAGGGTGTAGTGCTTTTAATTTTTAGTGCTGACTTATATAATTGCTTTAGTGAGCAAGTGCCAGGTAACTTAAATGCAATGTATTACAGGTAACTCAAATGCAAAACCGACAAACAGTAACTTTCTTTCAAGTGAAACAAGGAAACAAGTACAGTAAGCAATGCAGATATCACTAGTGATTCACAGAAGCGCTGAGAAGCCGCGTATTAGGTGGAATTAGCGTTCCAGGGAAATAACAAGCAAACAAACAACAAGCATATAAACAAAGCTAGATTCAGCAGGCCTGGATCTAGTCTATGCTACAGCAAACAAGGTGTACCAATTTCAGTAAGATACAGTTCAAATATTCAGGCACTATAAACCTTTAACCAGAAATTCCCAGCTCAGAAGGGCAGAGTCCAGCCTCTTCTCCCACAAGAGTGCAGACCACAAACCTTCTTAATGTAAAATAACTGGCCTGAAGCCCAAGTGCTTAAACCAGAACTAATACACTTTAAGGATAACAGACACTGGGCTCTCAATCAGCAGTTCCCAACTTAGAAGGATGAAAGCTACCTGTCCTGCCACCACAGTGCATGCCACAAACCTTCCTAATGTAAAACAACTGGTCTGAAGCCCAAGTGCTTAATCCAAAAGACTTAGAATGATAGCTACACTTTAATCAAGTTACTACCAAGCAGTAATAAATACAATTGAATACTTTAGAGAATGCCTGGATTAGTGCTCAAGTTACACAAACAAAGCTAGATCCAGCAGGCCCGAATCCAGTCTATGCCACAGCAAACAAGGCGCACCAACTTCAGTAAGAAGCAGTTCAGATATGCATGCTCTATAAGCCTTCAACCAAAAATTCCCAGCTCAGAAGGGCAGAGTCCAGCCTCTACTCCCACAAGAGTGCAGACCATGAACCATGTCAGGGTTACATATCTGGCAGAGGAGGGGTACCCTGAACTGCTCTTATGTGAGTGTGCTACTACCACACGTCAACTGGTTTCCTATGTGTGTCCAGGATTATTTGCAGCATAGGTTCATAGGTTCATAGGTTTATACTAGGCTATCTGCCCTAGGGTATTTATAAGCCTAGCCAGAGTGTGTGTGGCTTTCACCACTCCTTAGGATGAGAATACTATGCCCATTTAGGGTTTAGTTTACTGTGCCTCTGTCTAGTAGTGACACAGAGATGATCCCCGGGTAAACCTACGATCTCCCATCCACTCGTCAAGATTTCTCTTGAATAGAGTTAGTGAGGGGCTCTGTCTAACATGGATTGGGATTCTGTTCCAGAGTGTAGGGAGCCTCTGGGTTATGAATCTGTCCCTCCAGCACATCCTATTTATTTCTGTGTTGAGGTTTAAGTCTCTTGCTCTCGTGGCTCTGATGGATTTGGATTTTCTGAGGTGGAGCATTGCCATTAATTCCGGATTGGACATGGCCTTGTACATCAGGCACAGATCACCTCTGAGTAGGCGGTATGCGACTGAATAGAGCTGGAGTTTCTTCAGTCGGGCAGCATATGACATATGTTTGAGACCCTTTATCCTCTTGGTGAGGAACTTTTGGGGTCTTTCCAACTGCTGCAAGTGTCGGGTAAGATACATCCCAAATGGGGCATTGTACTCAATCATTGGCCTGATAAGAGAAGAGTACAGGGGCACAATGACCTCTCTTGATCTAGATGTGAATCCCTTCATGATAAGGTGGGCAATATAGAAGCTCTTCCTAACCACTTTGGCAATGTGAGTGTCAAATGAGAGGTTACTGTCAACCTGGTCCCTAGGTCCCTGATTACCTCTTCCATACTTAATGGATTACCACCTATGTGGTAATTTGTGGGTACCTTGTTTTTCCCAAAGGGTATGACTATACATATTTTGGCGTTCAGCTTAAGGCCATGGTTCTGGCACCAATTATCCATTTCTATGAGGCCTCTCTGAAGGATGCATGTGTCCGCTGGAGTATCAATTATGGCGCCCAGTTTGCAGTCATCTGCGAACTTTGTCAGCCACAATACTCCTATGTTTGCCTGCACCTCAGAAAAATAAATGCCGAACAAGAGGGGTCCCAGGACTGAACCCTGTGGCACACTGCTTGTGACCGGCTTAGAGCCTGACATAGCTCCAGCAACTCTGACCCTTTGGGTTCTGTCCTTGAGCCAGTTTGCAACCCATCTTGTGACATATGGGTTTACATTTAAGCTGGTGAGTTTGTCTATGATGCCCGAATGGGGTATTGTGTCGAAGGCTTTTGCAAGGTCAAGGTAGGCTGTGTGAACTGCCTTACCCTCATCAATGGCCTTAGTGACTGTTTCAAAAAAGTCGACCAAGTTCAAAAGGCAGGATCTGCCCTTGACAAAGCCAAATTGGGTAGGATCCAATGTCTGTAGGTCCCCAATGTCTTTGTTTATGAGTTCCATAATGATCCTCTCCATAGCTTTGCAGACTAGGCTCGTCAAGCTTATGGGGCAGTAATTTCCAGGGTCAGTAGAAGCACCGCCTTTGTGGAGTGGGACCACTGTTGCCGTATGCCACTCTTTGGGTACGTATCCTGTAGTAAGGCTAAGATTAAACAGCAGCCTTATGTGTGGGTTTAGTTCCTCTTGGAGTTCATGTAGCACACAGCCCGGGATACCGTCCGGTCCCATTGATGCTGTGTTTTTAGCTTTAGAGAGGGCGGCTCTCACCTGGGCATCTAAGATGTTAGGGAGGCTACACTCTGCTGGGATAGATATTTCTCCTTTTGGGGGGGAGGGGGAGGAGAAATTTGCACTGAACCTGTCTGCCAGAATGTTGGCAATGTATGTGGGTTCAGTGTATTTTGTGTCATTTTGGACTAACTCTGAGCATATCTGGGAGTTTCCACCCAGGTTTCTAACATAGCTAAAGAAGGCCTTGTGATTGTCTTTTGTGTCTTTTGCGATTTTTCTCTCAAAGTTGGCCTTGAATGATTTTATGACTGATCGTAGTTTTTTGCTAGTACTGATCAGAGATGCCTTCCCTTTTAGGGATTTTGCTCTGTCTTGTAGTAGCTTCCTCCTCTTGTTGTAAAGTTTGTTTATGGCTGGGGTCCACCAGACCGGGCACTTGCCTTTGGGGGAATGTGTCTTGGTTTTATTTGGGATTGCATGATCCATGCATTCTTGAAGGTGTCCGTAGAAGGCATTTGTAAAGGATTCAGCAGTGTGGGTTGTGGTTTCCATGGGTCCAGGGGCCTTGAAGGATACCACTTCAGTCTTAAGAAGTGTGACGTTGGCTTTTGAGAAGTTCTTCACTGTGGTCTTTTGTGCAGGGGGTGGGGGCGGATGTGGATTTCCAGTGAGATTAATTTATGGTCTGATCTCACCAATGAGGGATATACTTCTGGTGTGGAGCATTTTGTCCCCATGTTTTTGATGATCAGGTCTAGTATATTATCTCCTCTTGTGGGAATGGTGACTAGTTGTTCCATCGCATTTGAGTTTATGAATTCTAGGAACCTTTGGGCTAGGGTGTTGGGGCTTGAGTAATGTTCCCAGTCTATGTTTGGGTAGTTCAAGTCTCCCATTATGATGGTATTTGGAGAGACATTCATACTCTCCAGTGTCTTCAGGAAGGATGTGTGGGGTTCCTGAGTTTGAGAGGATGGTCTGTAGCATGCTACAAACTGTAGGGCAGTTTTGCCTATGGTTAGTTGCACCTGGATGGTCTCCAATGCTTCGTGCGTTGCCACTAACCTGGAGGTGTGGGTATCTTTGATGAATATGGATACTCCCCCTCCTTTTGTGGTTCGGTCCAAGTTTGGGGGCTGGAAAGCATGATATGAGGTAAAACCTGATAGTACTGGGGTGCTCTCAGGAGCCTTGAACCAGGTTTCAGTCACTGCACAGACATCGATGTTCTCCATACTGAGGAGGGCTTCGAGAGCATGCATCTTGAGGTTTAGACTTCTGGCATTGAGCAGCATTACCCTTAGTTTTTTTCCACTTGTGTTTTCTAGGGAGGTAGGTTTGTCATTTGAGCCTTGCCTAAAAAAGGCACTATGGGGGTGGCAAGAGCCTTGGCCAATATCCGGAAGCCCAGGGGTGACGGGTGCAAGCCATGACAGTGTGACACTTGAAAGACATGTATCGGAAACATACCCCTCAACCTATTGGAGCATAAGATCTGGACAAAGCAATACATACAAGTGTGACAAAGGCCCATAAGTATGGACACTTTTTAGATATTGCTCTTACAAACTTAGTTGATAAAATTATAGGTATTGCATTTGCATGGCTTTGCTGATGGATATGACATCCGACACTAATATGTCTATCATTATTTTCTAACTTCTGTCTATAATGGTTTGCCACTGATTTGCCATGACACCAATACTTTATGTAAACCTGATCACAAATCTGAGACAAATATCTGGACATTCAGGAATTATCTGTACTGTTGAGAGGTATGATTCAAGAAGAGTGTATATTGTATGTACCTTTCCTTCTGTCATTTGCAGGCATGTGATGGGACAATTAAACAGTTGCACACAGTTTATTAGTATACCCTTCATACAGCTACTGGCAGCATTTACTTACCTGTAAAACCTGTGGGGAAAATATCTGTTAACACTACCTGACTGTTTTTACATTTATTCCTGATTCCTTGTGTGTAGATATGCACACATATTTATTCCACTCCCTGGATTCGAACCATGTCTGGGTGTGCAAAAGTTACAACAAAGCTATTTCTCATCACACTGAGTTATTGGGGAACTGCTATTTCTTGTTTCAATGGTTTCCATCTAATAATCTCTTGGTTAGATAGTCTAAACTTATAATTCTGTTTTGCATGCATGACAGATAGTTATTGTACTGTTCATTACTCATTTGGATTACTACAACCTGGAAAGCAAAGGTTAACACAAGGCAATGCTGGATGGAACACATTTTGAAATTTGACATATTACTATTCAGGGTTCAGAGCTTAGTGCAGTATATATTTCACATTTAATTTATATCTCGGTTTACAGCTACACCATCAATGGTTTCTCTTAACAGATTATTCACAGATGCACCTCAGTTAATGTATACTGTCACAGCCATATTTGCTGTGAAGAACCTGTATACATTCTATATATGTCTACAACAACATACCAGAATAAATACAACAGTTTTCTTAAAGTCCTGTATTGTACTTCAATATTCGTCAGTCATAATTTTTTTTTATTTATTCAGTTCACACAGTAACAGTATACCTACCAGCAGTAAGTAATGTACTCCTTCTTAGCTATTTTAACAAAATACTGCAAAATAGATTTGAACTCACCAGCCTGTTGGCGCAGCCTCAGCAGTCTGTCACCATGGGCTTTCACATTACTAGCCCTCTCTGCTGCAGCTATAGGGGAGAAAATAACACACATTGTGCATATCTGTCTATCCCATTCTAAGGCTAGTATATACTACAAACTACTTGATAGTGACACACAGTACTGGAGCATTCTGGGCCCATCCATCTTGGATCCACTGGTCCAATTCCACTATGGTCCACTATGCCAGTAGCATTGGTGAGGTCACATGCGAGATGGTCCCAGGCCTCTGCTTTGTATTGGGAGCCCAGGTACTGTCCCTGCAGCAATCTCTCCTCATGGTTTTTAACAAGGAGTCCAGCCATGACCCTGGTCTCCCAAATGCTCCAATGTTGCGCCTGAAAGTGCACTCCCTCTCCTACTCCAGCCATTGTATCTGCACAGATGGACTATAACAGAGTATGGCTATATTCTGCCCGCACCATTTAAATAGTGCAATATTCCCATCCTTTGCTGTCATTGGACCATTTTGAATAGGTTAAGCTCCGCTAAGCAGTGCACAAACCCACTGAGCCGGTTTTAACACTGCTTAAAGAGAAGTTGTTAAGCAGTGTTTAACTGTGTGCAAATCCACTTAGCTGCACTACTTTCTGTTTAGCAATCATGTCTTAGCAATGGCTACACTTGCTATGCATAGCTGAGCATTGTTTGTTAAGTGTATATCACATACTTTACATAACATCTCTGTATTTTCTTTCCTTACATTGGCAAGGGGTGTGACTATACCGTATGGGGCACTTGTGTGTATATGGGTGGTTTCACATGTTATATGCACTCACACTTACATTGTACACCAGCTACACTGCCCTGGTTGACAGAAACCAGTTGCTACATAATTTAAGTTTACAAAAATAATTTTAATACTACTTTCCCATAGAAAAATAAGTTGCCTGTCTTGGTGCTTGAACCGTGAATGCCTGCATGTACAGCTGGGACTCTAACCACTACACAGCCTCAGCTTGGAAATTTCACCTGTATATTTGCATTTATCTCCTATGGGATGCTTAAGCTATGGCAAGCGGTGGGCCATAAAGCGCACACCTGCTTAGTTACGCTTAAACATTCCTTGGCCTACAAAAATAAAATATATTATTATTATTATTATTATTATTATTATTATTATTATGATTATTATTATTATATTATTATTATGTTATATAAGTGAATAGTGTGGTGTTCTGACAAGTCATTGAGGACTGCAATCAGGAAATAATGGCATTCATTTGGCTTTCAGGCTTCTATCTTTTAGAGACTCCTGCTAATACATAGCTTGTTTTCTATCAACTTTCTAAGTGTGTGAGGACAATTTTTCAGATGTTCCCCTATTTTATTATTTTTCCCCCCATTATTTGTCCATTTGTCCACATGGACTGCTCTCAGGGAATATTGGCATACATTTGCTTTCAGACTTCTATCCTTCGGTAATTAATGCTAATGCATGACCTGTTTTCTAACAACTTAGTAAGGTGTTTCACGCAGCCTATCTAGATCTCGCCAAGGCTTTCAACACCATCCCCCACTCTGGGATTATAGATACACTCACTAAACTAAGTATAAATCCTTATTTCACAAGATGGGTTGCCAACTAGTTCACTGACAGAACCCACATTGTGAAAGTAACAGACTCCAAATCCGACTTCAGACCAGTGACAAGTGGAGTACCACAGAGTTCAGTCCTGGGTGTTCTCCTGTTTGGTATCTACTTCTCTGAAGTACAGGTTAACAGAGAAGGTCTTTGGCTAATGAAGTTCACAGATGACTGCAAACTAGGAGCCATAATCAAAACTCCTAACGATGCGGGCATCCTACAAAAGGGCCTCACTGAGACAGATGCCTGGTGTCAAAGCCATGGCCTCAAGCTCAATGCCAAAAAATGCATTGTCATCCACTTTGGTAAAAAGTCTATACCCATGAACTACCACATAGGTGGTAGTCTACTTAACACTGAAAGTGTGATAAGAGATCTTGGGACACGGGTGGACAGCAGTCCCTCCTTTGATAATCACATCACCACATTAGTCAGGAAATCCTTCTACATGGCACACCTCATCACAAAAGGTTTCTCATCCAGGAAAAAAGTGGTAATTGTTCCCCCTCTATTCGGCACACATTAGACCCATTATTGAGTACAACACCCCTTTTGGTATGTACCTCACAAGGCATCTACAACAACTGGAAAGGCCACAGAAATACATCACAAAGAGGATTACCAGACTCAAACAGATGCCCTATACAGAGCATCTCAAACAACTCCAGCTTTACTCCTTCGCATATCGCCTACTCAAAGGCGATCTCTGCCTAACATACAAAGCTATGTCAAACCCAGAGCTGTTGGGCATGCTCCACTTAAAGAAATCGCAATCCCTCTGAGCTACATGCTCCAGAGACCTAAACCTTGTCACTCCAATAAACAGAACATGCTGGAGGGATAGATTCCTGTCCCAGAGACTTCCCATACTCTGGAACAAACTACCTATCTCTATCAAACAAAGCTCTTCATTAGCACTCTTCAAGAAAATAATTTCCTGTGCCACTGTCTAGCAGAGCCCCAGAGGTGATCCCTGGGGTGAATTTCCTATTTCCCATCCAATCATCAAGATTTTTCTTGAAGAGTGCTAATGAGGAGCTTTGTTTGATATAGATAGGTAGTTTGTTCCAGAGTATGGGATGTCTCTTGGACAGGAATCTATCCCTCCAGCATGTTCTGTTTATTGTGGTGATGAGGTTTAGGTCCCTAGAGCCTGTAGCTCGGAGGGCTTGGGATTTCTTTAAGTGGAGCATGGGTCTCACAAATATCAGCCACAATGATAGCTTTAAATATATTTAATAATAAATAATAAAAGAACAAGAAAATACTCAATAAATAAATATAGTTATACCAGAGTTCAAAATCACAAGAATTACTTAAAACAACATTGCAGGACAGTCTCAAACAAATACAGAAAATATCTAAGCTATACCTCACTATATTCCTGACTGAATCAAAAATAATTATTATACCCTAGTTAACTTACAGACCAACAAGCAGGCAGATGTGGTGAGTGGATGTTCTTGTCAGGTCAAAGACAAAATACAAAATGCTCTGTCTCTCTCAGAGAGTTCCTAAATTAATATCTCACATATTACTGCTGGGATACTTGCAGGATAACATCACTTCTAGTCATCTGACTTTAGTTCCCAAGCTAAATCTCCATTGCTAGAAACTGCCAGCCTTTAGCATCTACCTGTGAAAAATACATAGCCCACAAATCTTTGCAGCTGCTGGAAGACATACAAAAATAAAACACTTACAAGACAATACAGAAGGCTCCCCAGTTTTAGAGGTCCTGTCTCCTTGCTGCATTGAAACCATCTCTTATGGTAAAGTTATAAAATAATTTAATTTCAACTATTTACCTGAAGTTTTGTAAGTTAACCTTCTATGTTCCTGTTTCCACTGTTAAAATATATACATTTACACAGTTACAATAGTATATATACATTTCTGTTATTTTCCAGTAGGGTACACTGTGGATGCATCTTTAAGTTCAGTACTTTACAAACCCTTTCAACACACACTTCTATACCAGCAGTTTGATATACAGACAACATACAGTTCTAATACAGTTGTAACACAAGCATATGAATCATGTTGATATTCAAGAATGACATATGATTATTTACAAAATTCCAGGTAGCTGTGCTGGCAGTATCCCTTTTGTCACAACACCCTGTTACGGGGAAATGTTGTAAATGCCTCTGCTCTGCTTCCTGCAACTCCATCAATATTATATATTTAGCAACACATAAAAGAATTTCTAGTTTTTATATAGGCAAATCTACTCAAAAGTTAAAAGAACAGATAATGGAACATAAATCTAAAATGTGAAGGGGTGTTATTAACAATTCCTTGGCTAAACATCAAAAAGAAAAAGGTAATGAACATTACTTTACATTTAGAATAATGGAGTCACTTACTAAAAATATTAGGGGTGCGGATTTAAATAATAAGTTGGAACTTATAGAATATGATTGGATTTTGCCTCTATAGGCAGATCGGTTGCAAAGTATTAATAAAATGGGTACATTAAAACCAGTCCTCAAACACAAACAAATGTGTTTGAGGTAATAGGTAATTAAATACTATGTAATTGATTAACTATATTATTGATTTTGTTTTTTTTTTATTGGCTGCATGGCATTATAGGATCATAGGAGGTTACTAGGCTAATGACCCTAGGGGTCTTTCATGCCTAGCCAAGCTTTACCCTTATTTCCATGATCAGCACCTATTGCCCTTGTCCAAGATGGGCACAGGTGGAACCCCCAGGATGAATTTACGGTTACCCATCTAACTGTCCAGATTGCATTTGAAGAGGGCAAATGAGGTGCTCTGCTTGATATGAAGCAGGGGTCTGTTCCAAAGGTGTGGCAACCTCTGGGAGACAAATCTGTCCTTCCAGCAGGTTCTATTAATCACTTTAATCAACATGAGCTTCTTCAGAACAAACAGTTTTCCAGCTCAAAATGCATTTATAAACTGTTGTCAATTAAATCACATGACATTCTTAAATAAATCTAACCATTTATAAAAATAAAAAAATAAATAAATAAAATAACCAATTTAAATACAATAATCTAATATGATGTATTGTAATACATACAATATTAAGTAATAAAATAAGACACTTGTTATTGTACACTAAAATAATAGGTAGTCAATGTAATGAACTACCTATTACTAGCCATTAAGAAACATTTAATGTTAAAAGTGCCATTGAGGCTTGGAGTTTCATCAGCAACCAAAACTATTTGCCACAAACTTTCTTTACGTTCTAAGAAAGTCCTATACTCACCTGTAAAATGATGAGAATTAACTCTTTCTAATACAAAGAAAGAAAATTTCTTGAAGAGTAAACATTCTGTTGCATGCACTGCCAAAGCATTAGTTCTATCCTTTTTTCTAATGGCTAAAACATGCTCATATATTCTTTTATGTAAAGCTCTAATAGTTTTTCCGACATAAAATTTGTCACATGTATCACAGGTGGCACAGTATACAACATTGGTGGTGTTACGGGTGTAATAATCCTTTGCCCAAAACCTTCTCCCTGTGTGTTTGAATTCTATGCTGGACACATTACTCATAAATCTACATTGTTTACATTTTCCACAGGAAAAACTGCCAGCAAGCCTAGATGTAGAATTCACAGCTATCATCTTATTGTTTTCCAAAATATGCTTAATACTGGTAGTCTTCCTGTAAGAAAAATGTGGTCTTACACCCAAAATTTTTGTGAGTTTGGTATTTCCCATAATAACCTTCTAATGATCCAGTAAAATACTCTTGATGTAGACCATCTCATTACTTATTGGTATGGGAAAAGCTAAAGAAAAACCAAAAGGGTCTTTACACTGAACGCTTGGGGACACTTCCCTAAGGTTGTCCCTGATACTCAAAATGGGACAAGCAGAAGTGTTTCTAAGTGCTAATACTTCCTGAATGATCGGCTTAAGCCAAACTAAATCGTAACCTCTCTCGTGAAAGAATTGTGTTAATTTGTCTACCTCATGTAGAAAAACAGAATGTTTGGTTGTCAACCTACTGAGGCGTATGAATTGACCTTTTACCTTTTACCACTCCACCCTTCATATGGACAGGATGTAAGCTTTCCTTGTGTAGATACTGGTTAACAAAGGTGGCCTTCCTAAATATTTGACTCTTGAAATTCATTGACACAGTTTCAAAAGTTAAATGAAGATCTAAAAAAATCTATAGACTCACCAAAACCTCCAACTGTGAATTTAAGAAAGGTGGTACTACAATTCAGATGCTCCACAAAGGATAGAAAGCTACTGTAATCGCCCTTCCAGAGAAAGATCAAGTCATCTATGTAATGCCTATAGAACAAAATATTGTCTAAAAAAGGCAAAACATAAAGAAATCTTAACTCCCAGTGTGCCATGACAATATTAGCAAAAGATGGAGCTACTCTGGACCCCATGGCAATGCCTGATATCTGCTGAAAGAAACTACTACCAAATTTGAAAAAAATTATTGGTGAGAACCAACTCCATAAGGGTACAAACAGTGTTAACTGTGTTGTTCCCAAGAGATGTATATTGTGTCAAATATTCTCTCAGGTATTCTAAACCTGCCTCCTGGTTTACACTTGTGTATAGAGAAGTGACATCTAAACTGGCAAAGAAAAAAGCTTCAGAAACTTTAAGTTCACTTAATAATTCTAATAAATGCCAATAATCACGCAGATAGAACTTTGATTTCTGAACCACTGGATTAAGTATATTATCTAGCCAAATGGAAATAGGCTCAGTTTTAGAATGAACTGCTGACAGTATAGGTCTAAAAGGAGGGCTAACACAGTCCTTATGTACCTTGGGAATACTGAACAAAACTGCCATTTTAGGGTATTCAACCTGTAAGAACCTGTATGTGTCAAAATCTATGTTAATCTCACAAAATAAATCAAATAGCATCGTATCTACCCTTTGAAAACAGTTAGGAATAAATTCACTAGTAACTTCATTTGTAACATTTGTCATCATGAAGTAAGGTTAACTTAGCAGTTTCATATACTGTAGTCTTCATGACTACTAATGAGCCCCCTTGTCACCTTTCATAACTCTAACTTCTTTGCTCTTACTTAGATCAAACAGGGCCTTTCCTTCTCCTTCTGGCAAGTTAGAAACATAAGGTCCTACACTCAAAATTCTAAACTGTCTTTCACAAAGAGTGCCGAAGGCTTGAATGGTAGAATTTAAAGCAGGATTGTAAGTGCTATTTTTCTTGCAAACTGTCACTTCACTCCTGACTTCAGGAAGATTATCAAAAATAAATTTCAGATTTAATTTCCTTAAATATAACCTGAAATCAGCTATCTCTAGGGATATTCACAGTATTCAAAGGTATAAAAGAAAAACCAAGTTTTAACACAGAAACAGTATCTTCATTAAGTTCATCACCAATAAGATTCAAATTTTCAGTGCCAAAAATCAGTTCTTTTTCCGACCTTTCCCCATTCCTTGTTTTTGTTCTCTGCTTGTTGTGACCATTTTGGAGTCTTTTTGTTGCCCGTGGAGTCCACCAAAAAAGGACCAGTACCACTGGCACCACCCAAGTTGTTGCTTGAATTTTGGTTGGCTTGACCATTACCATTGACATTAATGGCACCAGAGTCACCAGAAATATCAGGCCCAACAGTCAAATTGTTATCATTATTGGCATTATTTTTAACAGTCCCTTTAGTCACTGCAGCAAAGAACTGTTTCCTACCATAGCTCAAATTGTTAGAGTTAAGTGGATATGCTGAGCCGTTTGAGTAGGAATGTAAATCTCTTGACAATTTACCTCGCTTCCTGACTATAACAGAAGCCTTGTGCCGGTCAACTTTTGCAGCTATACCACAATACAAATTATTGAAAGAAGGAAAGCTTGGTGACATTTTAATATTTTTGTCTAAAGTCTCTAAATCACTTCTCATAGAGACAATATCATTTTTGTACTGCACCACCAGAGCTTTCATAAGCGAAACACCTATAGTGTTGAATAATTCAACTAATTCTTTATACAGGGGATCGCCATAGTTGACACAGTTAGGGAATCTAAAAACCCTTAAACCTTGTGGTACACAACAACGTTTAATGTTCTCTTCAAAGTATAAGATTTCTAACTGCAAAGATGCTATTTTAATAGCTAATCACTAATTTAAAAATATTGTCCTTGCATGTCTCAAAATCTCAGACATTATTGTCGGCTGTAGTGTCACTTACTTGTGTTGAACCGACACTGTTCTTGACATCAGGAAAAGGATTCAGGTCTGTGGAAAATAAGTTGCTGACCAAATCTTCACTGTTTAGATTCAAAACAGCTGAGGAAACTCCATTGCCTCTAGTACCAGAAAACGACCATGTTCCATTGTTCTGACCATGCGCATCAGAACCAGGACAGCCCTCTCCTCATACTTCACATCTTTCACTACCATGATTACAGTTACCATGGTGATTAGAAAGGCCCGATAGCCTCGAGAAACCTTCACGGATAGCACCCGTGATGATAGTAGTAAGCTGGTCTGATACTCCACCCAAATCTCCTGGGGTGGAGTGTATAGTCAAATTAAGGTTGCTATCCTGTGTTGAATCACCTCCAAGCATGATGCCACTCACAAAAACACCAAGACAAAATAGAAATAAAACAAACTCAAAACCAGATAAAAAATGAATGAACACCAGTGGAAGCAATAAATCCAAACACAGGACCATAACTGAGTTAATAGTTAAGCGCTTTCACTCACTTTAATCAACATGAGCTTCTTCAGAACAAACAGTTTTCCAGTTCAAAATGCATTTATAAACTGTTGTCAATTAAATCACATGACATTCTTAAAGAAATCTAACCACTTATAAAAATAAAAAAATAAATAAATAAAATAACCAATTTAAATACAATAATCTAATATGATGTATTGTAATACATACAGTATTAAGTAAATTTTATGTTGACAAATTTTATGTTGGAAAAACTATTAGAGCTTTGCATAAAAGAATATATGAGCATATTTTTTTTACTTTATACTGTATGTATTACAATAATACAGTTTAATGCATTTTGAACTGGAAACTGTTTGTTCTGAAAAACCTCATTGTGATTTAAAATGAGGAAGGCTTAACTATTAACTCAGTTACAGTCCTGTGTTTGGATTGAATAAAGTGATAGTGATTTCAGATGATCCTCATAGGACAGATGCTGAAGACCTTGAATTTTCCTTCCTTACTGAAAGGGATGATAACACATTTTTTTGCATTGAGTTTAATGCCATGACTTTGACATCAACCATTTGTTTGTGCAAGACCATCTTGTAAGATGTTGACACTGTTTGGAGATTCTATGACCACTCCCAGTTTGAAATCATCAGCAAACTTTGTTAGCCACAGTCCTTTAGTTTTAGCCTATACTTCAGAGAAATAAATTCCAAACAGTAGAGGTCCCAGGACTGATCCCTGTGGAACACTACCAGTTAAAGGTCTGCTGTTGGAGGTGGATTAACCTATTTTGCCTATATAGTATATGTGTTCTATCAGTGAGCCAGTTTGTTACCCATCTAATGATATAAGGGATGATACCATGCTGGGTGAGTTTGTCAATGATACCTGCATGGAGGATAGTGTCAAAAGCCTTGGCTAAGTCTAGGTAGGCTGTATGCACAGATTGCCACGTATCAAGGGCCTGGGTTATTGTCTTGAAGAAGTCCACCAGGTTTAAAAGGCATGATCTCCCTTTGACAAATCCAAACTGAGTAGGGTCAAGTGTTTGGAGATTACCTATATCTTTGTTGATAAGGTCCATGATGATACACTCCATGGCCTTGCAGATAAGGCTAGGTCAGGCTAATAGGTCTATAGCTTCTAGGGTCAGTGAAAGCACCACCTTTGTGCAAGGGGATAGCGCTGGCCTATTTCCATTCAGCTGGGATGAAGCAAGTGCTTAGACTATGATTGGAAAAAGTACCCAATAATGTTGCTGATTCTTGTTTGAATTCATGTAGGATGCAGCCTGAGATGTTATCAGGTTCCATAGATGCTGTGTTTTTGACCTTAGAGAGGGCATTCACGGCTGGTTCTTTAGAGATACAAGGTAGAGGACAGGTGGTAGGGATGTTATGGGATACATGCAGCAGGGACAGGGGAGTGAGGATTTCACAGAACCTGCTGGCTAACAGGTTAGTAATGTCCACAGGCTCAGTATATAGGTTCATAGGTTCATAGGTGTGTACTAGGCCAATGTCCCTGGAGCCTTTACAAGCCTTGCCCATAGATGGGCCCTGGCATCATGCCGCCATTAGTTCTCGGTGCCTCTATCAGGTAGAGCCACTGGAATGATCCCTGGGGTGAACTTTTTATTTCCCATCCACTCATCAAGATTTCTCTTGAAAAGGGCCAGTGAGGTGCTCTGCTTGACATGTATGGAAGTCTATTCCAGAGCATGGGCAGTCTCTGAGTTATGAACCTGGCCCTCCAGCATGCTCTGTTGATTGTGGTAATGAGGATGAGGTCCCTGGAGCATGTGGAGTGGAGAGATTGGGATTTCTGTAGGTGCAACATTTCTAACAGGGCTGGGTCAGACATGGCTTTGTAAGTCAAGCAGAGACCACCTCTCAATAGACAATATGAGACAGAGAAAATCTGAAGGTTTTGAGTCTCTCCATGTAGGACATATGTTTAAGGCCTAGGATCCTCTTTAGGAGGTACTTTTGTGGCCTTTGCAGCTGTTGCAGGTGTTTAGTGAGGTACATGCCAAATGGGGCATTATACTCGATGATTGATGTAATGAGGGAAGAGTAGAGGGAGATGATGACATCTTTCTTCTTGGATGCAAAACTGTTGGTAATGAGATGTGCCACATAGAAGGACTTTCTGACCACAGTGGCAGTGTGGTGGTTGAAGGAGAGGTGCTGTCAACTTGTGTCCCCAGATCTCTTATAATGCCTTCAGTGTTCAGCGGGCCACTATCAATGTGGTAATTAGTAGGAACTGAGTTTTTCCCAAAGGGAATGATGATGCATTTTTTTGCATTAAGCTTAAAGCCACGGTTTCGACACCAGTCATTGGTCTCAGTGAGACCTTTCTGTAGGATGTCTACATCATTTGGGGAGTTAACAATGGCTCCCAGCTTGCAATAATCAGTGAACTTATTCAGCCAGAGTCCCTCCGTGTTGGCCTGGACGTCTGAGAAGTAGATGCCAAACAGAAGAGGATCCAGGACCAATCCCTGTGGGACTCCACTCGTGACTGGTCAACAGTCTGACTTGGTGTCTGCTACTTTCACACTTTGGGTTCTATCTGTGAGCCAACTTATAACCCACCTAGTGATATAGGGGTTGATGCCTAGTTTGGTGAGTTTATCAATAATTCCTGAGTGGGGAATGGTATCAAAGGCCTTGGCCAGATCGAGGGAGGCTGTATGAACTGCCTTGCTCTCATCCGCAGCTATGGTAACTGACTCAAAAAAAGTCAACCAGGTTGAGAAGGCATGATCTACCCTTCACAGAACCAAATTGTGTGGGATCCAGAGTTTGGAGAATCCCTATATCCTTGTTAATTAGGTCCATGATGATGCGCTCCATAAACTTACATATCAGACTTGTCAGGCTAATGGGGTGATAATTCCCAGGGTTTGTAGTCACTCCCCCTTTATGTAGAGGGATGACTGTAGCAGTGCACCATTCTGTAGGGACAAAGCCTGAGCTGAGGCTGTGATTGAACCGGGCACACAGGTGTAGTGCCAGTTCACTTTGTAGTTCATGTAGAACACAGCCAGAGATATTGTCGGGTCCCATGGAAGCTGTACTCTTGGGCTTGGACAATGCAGCTTTAACCCATGCTGCAGTAATGTTGAGTGCCTGGCATTCTTCAGGTATTGTGATTGGTCCTCTGGGGGGGTAGAGAGGGGTAAAGCTGGCACTGAATCTGTCACCTAGTATGTTGGCAATATATGTATGATGAAGTTTGTTTAATTTATCAAACAAAAAGCGCTTAACATTAAATATTTTTTTTTGTGCCGTCTGAAGTCTCTTGTCAGTGGTTTGTTTCAAGTTTCATGTTGGTAATATCTATTGGCTCAGTATAGGAGGTACCATTGTGCAGTAACTCATAGCAAATCTGGGTATTGCCATGGAGATTCTTGTATAACTGTAGAAGGCTTTGTGGTTGTTTTTAGTGTCTGCTGCAATTCTGCCTTCATAGCTAGGTTTAGAGTTTTGATGAGGGATGTCAACTTTTTGTTGAGGCTAATAAGGGAGTTTTTCCAGTCTTGGGACTTCATCTTTTTTGGGAACAGTTTCTTCCTTCTGCTGTAGAGTTTGTTAATGGCAGGGGACCACCAGACTAGCTTCCTTTTTTTTCGTTATGTTGGGTATGGCTAGTTCCATGCATTTATGTACGTGTTCATACAGTGCATTGGTACATGATTCGGCAGTCATGCACCTATTTTCTATTAGCATTGGTGTCGTGAAGTTAGCTACCTCTGTTTTAGGAGCCCAAAGTCAGCTTTGTAGAAGTTTTTCATGGTGGTTACATTTGATGGTGGTGTGGGTGAGATGTTGATTTCCATGGTAATTAGTTTGTGGTCAGATCTAACCAGTGAGGAATTGACTATTGGTGTTGAGCAACGGTTGCCCATATTAGTAATAACCAGGTCAAGGATGTTGCTTCCTCTAGTGGGGGTAAGAATGAGCTGGTCCAGCTCATCAGAATTAATGAATTCCAGGATGCGTTGGGCAAGTGTATTGGTGCATGAGTAGTTTTCCCAGTTGATGGAGGGGTAGTTGAAGTCACCCAATATGAGAGTGTTGGGTTGTACCAGGTGTGCCTTCTGCTGCTTTAAACCAGGTCTATGTTACAGCACAAATGTCAATGTTCTACATTTTGAGGAGTGCTTTGAGCAAGTGCATCTTGAGATTTAGACATCTAGCATTGAGCAGCATGACCCTCAGATTGCATTTATTTATAGCTGTTACAGTGGTAATTTGGTCTTTGGAACACTGCCTAAAATGGCACTATAGGGGTGGCAAGAGCCTTAGCCAGTATCTGGAAACCTAAGGGTGACAGATGCAGGCCATCTCTGGTAAAGCATAGAGGTCTGTCAATCATGTCATCCCAAGCAGATAGATACTTGATCCCCTTAGAATGACACCAGAAACTTAGCCAATCGTTGAAGTCAATAATTTTCTGCTTCTACTGTGGTATCATTCTGGGTGATGGAAGGAGGATGCTCAGGGCTAGGGTCATACCTGCCTGGGCCACATAATCCAAGAGCTCCTCCATGTCTCTTTTCATGTAGTCCAGGGAAGTTCATCTCAAGTCATTCACACCCACATGGACAATGACAAAGTCAACCTTGTACTTGTGGAGTGACCTGAATGCATGTGTTATGTGTCAGATCCTGGCACCCGACAGAGAGCTGACTGCTACCTTCTCCTTATTCAACCTAGTGAGTGAGACATCTGTGTGCCTCACTATTGAGTCACCTATGATTAGTGTATTGGGCAAGCAGTTTTGCCTTAGGAGCTTAGGTTGAAGGGCACACTGTGTAGGTGAGCTATGTGTCTTGTGATTTGTGCTGTGTTGTGGTGGTCAAGTGTGTTTCTGATTTGGAATTTCTCTGCTGTTTGGGTAGATTTCTAATGAGAGCCTCCACGAAGGTGAGTGTGTGATTTGTGTTTTTATGTGATAGCTGTGATGGTGGATGTTCTGCAGAGCTATGTGCTCCATGTGGTGCAGTGCAGGTGTTGACCTTCTGCTCTCGACCAGCTATTCTGGTTTTGGCTGGAGAGTGTATGTCTTTCAGTTTGCATATATAAGTGCATCTCTCACAAGTCTGAGTGTTGGGATGTAAGAGGAGAGGGTTGCCTGTGTACATGAGGCAGTTGCTACACTGCCTCAGAATGCACATGTTCAACAGGTTAATAGGAGAAAGCACAGGGAACTGACCTTTAGACATGCCTGGAGGGATGGTCATTATTAATAAGACTGGAGCTGTTTCCTTATAGGACATTTAGGGCTGTTAGCACTTATGTGTGCTACAATATTTGCTGCAAGAAACCAGATGAAGTGCTAGGTGAATAAGCTAGTTAAATGCAAGACAGAAGAGAACTATCAATATCTAAGGAAAAAACTGAAGAGCAGACTTTCTGGCACCAGTGATAGTTTACCCTAGCTTAGTGGCGCTGCACAGCACCCAAACCCATGCAAACATTGGCTTTTAAAGCAGAAAGTTGAAAGGTAGCTCGAAACCACTCCTCTATTGGTAGATAGTCTACCTAGTGCTTACCACTACCACTGATAAGCTGAGAGGCTTCCCTTTATCACAGAAAGGTCTGGGGTACTCAGAAACTACAATACAGTCCTGAATACAGCAAATATGTGTCTGGACTACTCTAGTAACAGGAAAGGTGGGAAAACAAGCTCGACCCTTTTTTTTTAAAATATAACAGTACCAAATGAGCAAACTGATTTAAACAAATTAACCAATTAACTAATAAAAAAGCTCAAACTTGAGCCCTGTTCCAGCAGTCTTCAATCAGACAAGCTCCAGCTGCACACTCCTACCACTAGGGTGCAGGGGAACCTTCTCCAAAAAAAGATGGCCTGGATCAGTGCTCAAGTTATACAAACAAAGCTAGATTCAGCAGGTCTGAATCTAGTCTATGCTACAGCAAACCAGGTGCATCAATATCAGAAAGAAACAGTTCAAATAAACAGGGACAATAAGCCTGTAACCAGAAATTCCCAGCTCAGAAGGGCAGAATGTACCCTCTCCTCCCACAAGAGTGCAGACAACTAACATTCTTAATGTAAAATAACTGGTCTGAAGCCCAAGTACTTAAACAAGAACTAAGATAGTTTTAGAATAACATACACTAAGCTTTCAATCAGCAACTCCAGCAACTCCCAACTTAGAAAGATGTAAGCTACCTGTCCTGCCACAAGAGTGTAGAGCACAAACCTTCTTAATGTAAAACAACTGTCCTGAAGCCCACGTGCTTAAATCAAAAGGCTTAGAATAACAGTTACAATTTGATCAGGTTACTAACAAGCAGTAATAAATGCAGCAGAATAAATGCAACTGAGTACTTTGAAGAACAGGCAAGAAAAAGCAAACTAATGTAATAAAATAGGAAGAAACAGAAATACAGTAAAAGCAGATGAATAAAGTGCAATATATATATATATATATATATATATATATATATATATATATATATATATATATATATAAAACAGTAGCAAACGAGCAAACTGATTTAAACAAATTACCCAATTAACCAGTAAAAAAAACCTCAAAACTAAGCCCTGTTCCAGCAGTCTTCAATCAGACAAGTTCTAACTGCACACTCCTGCCACTAGGGTGCAGGGGAACCTTCTCCAAAAATAAGATGGCCTGGATTTGTGTTCAGGTTTTACAAACAAAGCTAGATTCAGCAGGTCTGAATCTAGTCTATGCTACAGAAAACAAGGTGCACCAATTTCAGAAAGAATCAGTTCAAATAAGCAGGCACAATAAGCGTTTAACCAGAAATTCCTAGCTGAGAAGGGAAGAATCTACCCTCTCCTCCCACAAGCATGCATGCCACAAGCCTTCTTAATGTAAAATAACTATAAAATAACTGGCCTGAAGCCCAAGTGCTTAAACCAGAACTAATGCACTTTTAGAATAACAGACACTAAGCCTTCAACCAGCAACTCCCAACACAGAAGGATGTAAGCTACCTGTCCTGCCACAAGAATGCAGACCACAAACCTTCTTAATGTAAAACAACTGGTCTGAAACCCAAGTGCTTAAACTAAAAGGCTTAGAATAACAATTTAATCAGGCTACTAACAAGCAGTAATAAATGCAGCAGAATAAATGCAATTGAGTACTTTTAAGAACAGGCAGCACAAGCAAAATAAAGTAATAAAGTAGGAAGAAACACAAATACAGTAAAAGCAGATGGATAACATGCAATTTTTCTGGTTAAGTGGGAAGGGATGAAACATGATAATTTAAGGTTGATAAACTAAGGGCATGGGCCTTCCCAAATGATGTATCTCTACTCAGTAGAATAAGCTGATGAGATGGGACTGGGAGGTGTGTCCAGAATGAGATTTATAGTAGGGGTAGGGAACTCAAAAGCCACCAAATTTAAGAACACAACAAAGACTGAGCAGGTGGGTGGGAAACTCCACCAGAACAGAAAACTTAAAACAAAACAAATGTAATACTAGAATAAGATACAAAATAGAAGTGATCAAGCCTTAAATAAAAAGATTCAAATCAAAATTAAATGCAGAGATGAGTGATACTCAGAGCAATGCAGACCACACAAACACTTCAGATAACTACATATATTTCCAAATAAAACAGCAACGATGTCTCTCAGCTCCTCCCACTAATTGAATGATGTTATTCACAGTTTGCAAATGATTCTTTGCAAAGGAATTCTTGGTAACTTTTTTTAACTGACCCTAGCCAAGAACTCTTAAAACTCCAACAGAGCAGAAAACTTAAAGCAAATGTAATACTAGAATAAGATACAAAATAGAAGCAATCAAACCTTAAATAAAGAGCTTCAAATCAGAAGTAAATGCAGAGATGAGTGATACTCAGAGCAATGCAGACCAGACAAACACTTCAGATAACTACAGATATTTCTAAATAAAATAGCAATGGTGTCTCTCAGCTCCTCTCACTAATTAACTGATGTTATTCACAGTTTGCAAAGGAATTCTTTGTAATGGAATTCTTGGTAACCTTTTTTAACTGACCCTAGCCAAGAACTCTTAAAACTCCAACAGAGCAGAAAACTTAAAGCAAATGTAATACTAGAATAAGATACAAAATAGAAGCAATCAAACCTTAAATAAAGAGCTTCAAATCAGAAGTAAATGCAGAGATAAGTGATACTCAGAGCAATGCAGACCACACAAACACTTCAGATAACTACAGATATTTCTAAATAAAATAGCAATGGTGTCTCTCAGCTCCTCTCACTAATTAACTGATGTTATTCACAGTTTGCAAAGGAATTCTTTGTAATGGAATTCTTGGTAACCTTTTTTAACTGACCCTAGCCAAGAACTCTTAAAACTCCAACAGAGCAGAAAACTTAAAGCAAATGTAATACTAGAATAAGATACAAAATAGAAGCAATCAAACCTTAAATAAAGAGCTTCAAATCAGAAGTAAATGCAGAGATGAGTGATACTCAGAGCAATGCAGACCACACAAACACTTCAGATAACTACAGATATTTCTAAATAAAATAGCAATGGTGTCTCTCAGCTCCTCTCACTAATTAACTGATGTTATTCACAGTTTGCAAAGGAATTCTTTGCAATGGAATTCTTGGTAACCTTTTTTAACTGACCCTAGCCAAGAACTCTTAAAACTCCAACAGAGCAGAAAACTTAAAACAAAACAAATGTAATAGTAGAATAAGATACAAAATAGAAGTGATCAAACCTTAAATAAAGAGCTTCCAATCAAAATTAAATGCAGAGATGAGTGATACTCAGAGCAATGCAGACCACACAAACACTTATCTGCCAGTTCAGCACAAATATGGGCCTTTCCTTTTAGGTTTCAGATGTAACTAAATAATGCCTTATGGTTGTCCTTAGTTGAGGAAGCTAATTTGGATTTGTAGTTAGCTTTGGAGGACTTCATAAGGAGTCTTATTTGCATGTTTTAGCTGAGGAGGGAGTGTTTCCAGTTTAGGGATTGCTCCATCCTACTCTTAGACTGCAATTTCTTCCTCTTATTGTAGATCCTGTTAATGGCAGTTGTCCACCAGGTAGGTTTGCTCTTCCTTGAGGAGCTTGTTGTGGCCCTATCAGGTACGGTCAAGTCAATGCAGTTATACAGGTAGTTGTATAAAGCATTTGTAGTGAACTTGACATGGTTGCCTGTCCCATCAGAGGGGGGAGGTACAGTGAAGCTATGTATACCATCCTGTAAGAGGTTATAATCTGTTTTGGAGAAGTTTTTCAGCTTAGTTGCTGCTGGGGGGGGGGGCAGCAGGTGTGATGGTTACTTTGAATGAGACAGATGTGTGGTCTCACAAGGGAAGATCTTACAGTGGGGGTGTTACAGTGGTCCCCCATATAGGTAAGCACCAGATACGGGAAGTTGGCAAGCCTTGTGGGGGTGTCAAGGAGCTGGTCCAGGGCACTGGAGTTAAAGAAGTCAAGGAACCTTTGGGAAAGTGAGTTTGCACACGAGTAATTTACCCAGTCAATGGAAGGGTAGTTAAAGTTGCCCAAACCCATGATGTTCAGATGTATCTTGATTGACTCAAGTAGATCCAAATAGCAGAGTGGGTGTCCTGATTCATAGAGGGGGGTCTTGTAGCTGGAAATAACTTGAATAGGTGTCCTACCAACAGTTAATTTCACCTGAAGTATCTCCAGGGAATCATACTGTCTAACCAATCTGGAGGTGTATCTATCTTTAATCAGTATTGATACACTGCCTCCTTTAGTTTTCATGCCTTCAGTTTGTGGTCTAAATGTGTGGAAGGAGGTGTAACCTGATATGGCTGGGGTGCTCTTCACAGCCTTGAAGCAGATCTCCATGACTGTACAAATGTCTATGTCTTCCAAGGTGAGGACTGCTTTCAGTGAGTGCAGTTTCATGTTAAGACTCCTAGCATTTAGTAGCATAACCTTTAGGCTGTTTTTAGATGGAGGTTTTACATCAGGAATTTTGTCCTTGAGACACTGCCTAAAAAGGCACTATGGGGGTGGCAGAATCCTTGGCCAGTAATCAAAATCCCAGGGGTGACAGATAAAGACCATCACTGGCACAGCATCGAGGTCTGTTAATCATGTCATCCCTGGCTGACAGATACTGTATCCCCTTATTATGACACCGGAAACTAAGCCAGTTATTGAAGTCAGTCATTTTCTGTTTGTATTGGGGCATCATCCTAGCTGAAGGTAAAATGCTTGTTAAGGATAGAGACATACCTGCCTGAGAGACATAATCAGAGACCTCAGTCATGTCTCTCTAAATATAGGCCAGAGAGAATACGTCTCAAGTCGCTCACACCAATGTGGACTATGATGGAGTCATAACAGTACCTGTTGTTGAGAGGCTTGAGTGCATGTGTGATATGGCAGATCCTGGCACCTGACAGACAGCTGACCATGACCTTCTTCTTATCCAACCTTGTGAGAGTGACATCTGTGTTTCTCTTGATGGAATCACCTATAACTAATATGTTTGCTTTTGTGCATAGCATTAAGGGATTGACAGGTGAGCCATTAGTGTGTGAGCTATTATGTGTATGTTCTGCAGAAAAGATATCATGTGTAGCATGCTTGTGTTTGTGTTTGGGAGGTCTCTTGTGTTTAGGTATGTTTCTGGCTAGGACCTACGCATATGTAGGTATATGTGATGTGGGTCTGGGTGGAGTAGGAGGTCAGGTGTGCATGCTGCCAACTGGCTCATTGTCATATGTACTGACTGGTGTATGACAGAGCATGGATTCAAGGTTCTTAATATAGCCACCTCTCTCACATATTGAGTTTGTGTGGACTAGGAGTAAAGGATTGTCGGTGAACATGAGGCAGTTACTAGACTGTTTCAGGATGTCCATGTCAACCAAGCTGATTAGAGAAATTGTGGGAAGTTGTACGTCCATAGTGTTAGATAAATTTATATGATCAGGAAGAGAGGTCACACTTAGGAATGGCTAGTGCGTGAGCCTAGACTTAGTATTCTACCTGACAGTAGAGTAGGGCTGGGAAAAAACCTCTGGAGGACCACAAGCAAAGTGCTAAGGGAAAATTTAACAACCAAAATGTTTCTGACTATAAGCACCAATGGTAACTACTGCTACACTGCAGTGCACAATGGTGCACTGCACTCAAGCAAGTGCAGAAACTGGGCTTAAATAAAACAAGAAATATCCCTTTTAACTCAAACTAGCCAATAAGGATGCACACTCTGAGCTCTAGTCCAATTACCCTTGATTAGATGGGACCCAAGCAGCAGTCTCCTTCTACATGGGTGCAGAAGGGCCCTCTCCAACAAAGATGGTTCGAATTTGATGCTAAGAAGTTACAAAACAGACCCAGAAACTGAAAACTAGTACAGTATGCAGTAAAATGCGGCCAAAAACAGTTCCAACAATTCAGATAATAGAATGTAAATAAAAATTAAAAGTGCAAATACAAATTAAAGGTGCAATATAAGAGCAAAAACAGGCACTTATAATTAATTGGAAGCAACGGATGCTTCTCATCTTTCAGTATCTCAGTGAAGAGCTGGTTTTAGTGCTCAGGTGATCGGAAACAGTCTAGATTTAGTAAGACTGAATATAGTGTATGATAAAAAGTACAGAGGTATTAGAAATTCAAATTGCATAAAATCACAGTCACAACACCAAAAAGGAGCATAAATAAAGCAGCAATTCAGTAGAGTACTATTCTGAATTTAATCAGGCTACTAACAAGCAATAATAAATGTGGCAGAATAAAGGCAATTGAACACTTTTTGGAAAAAGCAGCAAAAGCAAAATAAATTAATAAATTAGGAAAAGACAAAGTATAAATACAGTAAGATACAGGAAAATCAACTGAATAGAGGGTATTTGTTTTTGTAAAGTAGAAAGGAAGGAAAGAGAAGATAATTCAGGGTTAAGAAGCTAAGGGGGTGGGCCTTCCCAAATGATCTCACTGTACTCAGTAGAATGAGCTGATGCAATGGAACTGGGAGGAGTGTCCAATATCAAATTTATAGTAAGAGGTGGGCAAACAAAAGCCACAAAGTTATAAGAACACAACAATACTCTGACGGGTGTAAGGGAAAAATAAAATGGAGATGGCCAGAGATCAGAAGAGAAGTAAATGTTCACTTCACTAAGCCAGAGAAGTGTTTAACAAATACAATCTTTGCAACACTTAGCACAGAATTGTTAAATATCACTAAAACAGTAAGAGCAAGTGCAAAATATATACTTATATCAGCTTAGTATTTTCAGATGGTTACAGAAGCAACCCAACTCCAAGGGAGCTCTGGAAGAAAAGTGGAAAACTGCTAGAGCTCATGGCCTCCTACGTTTTTTATTTATTATCAAGATTACACCCCATATGGAACTGGAACTCACAATCCCTGACTTAGGAGGCCAATGCCATATCCATAAGGCCACTGCAGCCTTAATGATCTTTCTGTGCTTACTTATAATTGTAACTTTGAATGGTTCTTGTATGTACTAATGAAGGATTTTACCCCAAAACTTTACTTTTATTACTTTTTTAAAACTATTTAATTCAACATTGTTTGATTGTTTCTTTTTGTTGGATTTTGGTTTTATGTTCTCTGCTTTACCACGTACTTTCCATTGGTGTTTAAGTATGGAAATGTTCCCATGATAGGATGTATGTCAATGTAAGTACACTTCCAGACAAGTCAGTAGCACTTCCTCTCAAGTATATAATATCAACACACATGATAGTATATATGTGATGGTCACACAAGGTTACATATCAATGGAGGTGAATGGTTGTGATATAAACAGCACTGACATTCTGAGTCTATATCATTTCATTGAAAACTCATTTCATTGAAGCTTAATTCATTGACACATATTCACTGAAAGCTCACTTCACTGAAAACCCAATTCACTGAAAGCCCATTTCACTGAAACTCATTTCACTGAAAGGTATATATGGCCTATTCCCCACTTTTGTGCAATCCTGGAGTTAGTATATAAAGTAAGGGGGGAGTGAGGGGGTGAAGCCCCCCACATAAATTGGTTATATGTTGTCTTCTGGAAGAATTCTTTCATTACAGTATCCATCTATATGCGTTAAAATATTTACTGTATGTGGGGGGGTCTATGCCCCCCACACCCCCCAATGTAGGAGGCTGTACCCCCCACACACACCCTTACTTTATATATTAACTCCAGGATCACACAACAGTGGGGAAAAGGCCATATATACCTTTCAACAAAATGGGTTTCAGTGAAATGGGTTTTCAGTGAAGTGAGCTTTCAGTGAATTTGGTTTTCAGTGAAGTGAGCTTTCCGTGAATATGTGTCAATGAATTAAGCTTCAATGAAATGAGTTTTCAATGAAATGATATAGACCTGACAAGCTCACTGGATAGGCCATTTAGCAAGGGAGGTATATACAATAGGTGATATGTGCATACTCTGAAGATCTGCAAAAGGACTTGCTTGAATATGATTGACATATCACCATAAAGCTTAAACAATCAGGGACATATAACAACAGACTCCTGGACAAATGTAGACAGAAACAGGCACAGTCATGGACACTTTTAAAATATTATGACCATTAATCTATGGTTTTGACAGAATATCTGAGTATAACGTATTATACTTGTTTTTCAGGAACAGATGTGTACAACTGTAATGATTATCAGTATTCTATAAGGGGAATTCACCACCCTCCTCAAAAATTACCACTTTTTGGAGGTCTTTAGAGCGACAATGTTAAAAGTGGAGTTGAAATCAGGGCCAATCCTGGTCAGTTGAGAGTTTTGCATGGCACATAAGCCACAATCTCCACCTGCATGAATCAAACCCATGCCATCAATGTTGTCACTGAGCTGTATATCTACTGGGTGCAACACAGAAAGACTTATCACACAAGCATCTAGTAGAACACTTTGAAGGGAAGTCTGCACTGTCAAATCCTAATGGGTATGCATACCAAAGAATAGTTCTGTATGACCTACCAGATGTGTGTGAGCTCACTGTACCAAATGTAATGCACTTGACTAAAACATCCCTGGCTGACATAGGTATCAGCCAAACAGATAACAACACATACAACCCCACACTATTATGAGTGCATTCCCTACACACACCTTGGTATTGCATGCATCTGCCACATGTCATAGCAATGGATATTGTCTAAAGCATCTGCAACTTCTGTAAAAAGTGATCTGTTATAATGAATGGCACAGCAGTATGTGAGGATGATGGCAATGCATCAACTATGCCTATGTGGACAGAAGGTACAGCAGTGCAAAGTCAAGTGTCATTGATTGAGTAAGCTATCACTGTGATATAGTACACATACCAAACAATACATGGAGCACTCTACATTTGTACATGTCAAACCACAACACATGTACCACACAATCACTGGCCCCCTCCAACATTACCAGCGAAAATGTTATACTGCCATGAAATCCTGACATACATCCATATGCATTTATGTAAACTATCAAGAGTAATACTAATGTGATGTAGTGGTACATCCATGATGCAGTGCAGTCACACATACATAGCTGTACCTTCACTACAACTGGAGTTCAGCCTGTACATCACCTACTATTAAAACCTTGGGTATGAATCGCATGTAACACAATGGAACTGGTAACACAGTCAAACAACCCTACCTATCATTTATCATTACATCAGCTGTACATCATATGCCTATATGTTTATCAATGGAAATGAGTGGGTGAGGGCCTTGACATCACATATGGATACATTACAAATGAGGTGGATGTGGTTCATGCAGAAGAGTTACGTAATTACACAAATGCTGACAATCACACAATGCTGCTGGGGAACACCTGCATGATCCTTGTGAACAGCAACACAATATTACATACAATGAATTCACCGAGGTTGCAAGTGAATCTATACATGGCATATGTCTGTTTATATAACAGCATCACAACATGAATGAACCCAGCATATGTTCCCATGTAATTGGCATGACATAATATTGTTGTATGTCAGATAACATTTCTGCATGCTAGGTATACACATCTGTGCTATACTACAGCTGCAACAGTGATGGAGGAATGAGAACTGTGTCGAGTGTTGATATACTCCACTACAAGAACACATGCATTAGTAAGGCAACAATTTACATAGCATTATCCCATGTCAACAGTCCTCAGGAGCCATATTACTACAGCTGTTATGGAAGGAACATGTAACCAAATGGCAGCAGCAGGCATCAGTATAGTAGCCCAAATCATAGATTGGAATACACCATTGTAGGGATACAGTACATCCACACCAAAACATTGCACGTGTGGATGACAACAATATTGACGTGTGCAATGTTCAGAGGGTCATAGGACATTACTAGGCTAACAGCTAAGGCCACATAGAATCCTAGCCATTATTATACCACTTAAACCCAAATTGCTATATCTATGTGATGGATAGTAGGGATATGAGTGTATGTGCGCATGTGTCTGTGTTACTTATTGCATATTTCGTATTACTTATTTGTATTACTTACTGCCTGTGTCCATATGTGACATGTGAACCACCCCATGACAGAATTAGCAATCAAACATTCAGTGGTCTAGAGATGGCTTGCAGAGGGTAATGGAGTCTCTTGGCTTCATGGTGTGTATGTAAATCTATATGGACTGAAACAGGGGATGTTGGATTCAGGAGACTATGTAAAAGGTTCTCCTGAGTGGGAATCAAATGAAAATAGATTTAAAACATCATACATTGACTGTAACATACCACCAGGCATACACACAAGCTGACTGAGGTCAGAAACAAACACCACACCAGTATAGCTATATAAGCTGGATGCTACATGACTAGTATAATAACAGATATTTGACTTTAACACTATAAGAGTACACTTTATAAAGGATAACATCATCAATGTATGCTGAGAAAATGATGTTGGGAGGAGTGTCTATGTAAAATTGTCTCCAGCTTGATGGTTGAAGAGACACTTAAGTTGATGCTATAGATCACTATCTATCTAGTTACACCAGCTGCAGAACACAGTACTTAATGCTGGTGCTACCACTCAAGTCTGTTGCTAATATTTCATAGTGCACTTTATAGAGGTTGACATCAGCAGGTGGGAGGAGTGTGTGACATAGATATGAACTACCATCCTGGTGTAAAATTATCTCCATACTGATAGTTAGATGAGCATACATGGATGCTGACACTGCGAGATTAGAACCCCCTACTCATCTAATTACACAAGCTAGTGCTTATGCTACTACAGAAATCTGTTTTAAATATTGTCACAGTGCACTTTATATAGAATGACATTATCAGTGTACGCTGAGTAGAGGATGTAGGGAGTGCTGTATGAAATTGCTGTGGAGTCAAGCAGCAGTGTAAAAGTAACTTTTGAATACTGCCCTAGAGAGAGCATCAGGACCTGGACTCATCCTGTTCTGACTATACACTCATATCAGTTGATTGCTGTGAGAGTTGAACCCCTGCCTATCTAATTACAAAAGGTAGAGCATATAGTACTTAAGGCTTACACCACCTTAAAAGTCTGACTTTAAAACTGTCACAGTGCACTTTATAGATGAAGATATAATTAAAGTGGGTGCAGGTAACATATACTATTGTGAGACTTGTTTGCAAAGCCAGGACTTGTGATATGATTATGTGAGTGCAGTTTGTAAAAGTACATATAAATACATTCTGGCAACCTAGGTGAATGAAGGTGCCATGAATGCATATTGCTGAAGTGAGACAGACTTGTACCTGTTTCTCAGGATGTTTTACAGATGACTAACACACGCACACACACACACACACACACACACACACACACACACACACACACACACACATTTTGCAAACACCAGTAATGCAACGATGAAGTTATGTATCTTCATATTCAGATGAAGGTATGACCACATTAATGCAAGTTACTGTCAATATTAGTGAGATATGATCATGGATGACCATTGTCTAGTGTGTCTATAAAACCATACCAAATGTAGCAATGTAGTTATGCTCTGTAATTCTGGAGTCTGTTTGACAATGGCCAAAGTTCTGATATATCATTTGCAAGTGCACTGCTGCAGGGCACACATGAATATCAGAAAGTATGTGTTCAGTCAAGAACACATGTCACTGCCCTTCTCTTTGTTTATGAATGCATTTCCATGTAGCAGAAGATTACAGCACAGTAACCAGAGTTAGACATGGTAAACACCTCTTCACATACTGCATCGCCGAGAAGTCGATTTGTGCAAATGATGGCAAAATATTAGTGCATGCATGATTCAGATTTCAGGAATTCAACTTGGACTTGTAAAATAGTATTGGTCACAGGTGCTAAGTGCCAAACTGTGGGAAAATAGGGATATACAGCAACTGACCTAATTGAGGTTAACTGCTAAATACATCTACTTGTTGTGAATGTTTCATAAGTCAGGCTTGCATGATATGTTATAGAAGAAATTGCTGACAACTAGTATGATATGCATGCTGTAATCTATCTTTGCAATGTATTGGCCAAAGTTTTATTACATAAATAACTGCTGGTCTTGCCTTCCCTGTTTGTGCAATGTTAAGCACAGAGCAAATGCAGTTTTCTACTTAAGTGAAACACTGAAAAACTTAATTTAGAACACCTTCTTTCTCATAAACAGGCTCAGTGGCAAATCACGAACATCAGCACTCTGGATATTACTGAGTGTGGAAAATACACCTCCTCCATAGCTTTTTATGTGGCACAGTGTATAAGAGCAGTGAGCTTCTGGTCAGAGCACAGATAAGCTAGAGTTCAAATCTAAATGATTCTTTTTGTTTGTTTCCAAATGGTGTCATGACATCATTAGCTAAGTAAACATGATCACAACTGCAAATGTGACAATCAATGACTACAGTAAAGTATATGGCTTCACAAATGATATTAGTGATGTCTACCTCAACACACTTGTGCAACTTATTGTGTATACAGCATTCTACAAATGACAAAGGGTGGTACATCTTTTGCAATAGTTATTACGACTCTGCAGATACACTAACTATTGGTGCAGGGCCATTATCTTACTAAAGATGCTATAGTATATTCTGATGAGACCATGGAGGTGATGGCAGACACAGGAATCAGAGGAAGTAGGAGGTACTGTTGTGGCACATGAACATCCTAATGGTATGTTGGTATGATGTGTCTTCTCAGTCAGAATATGTCCTGTGATGTACCATGAATTTCATAAGATAAGGATAGAAGACGTATAGAGTAACAATAATTAATACATCCATATACATCTGTTTCAAGAAGATAAGAGACATTATTTATTTTATTTATTTTACATTTGTTGACCGGGCTAGTCTAGCTGGATATATGTCCATTTTCAGTAGAGGCCCGGGGAGAAAAGCTCCACTAGTTGTAACAAGTATCATCATAAAAAGGCATTAAAATGTTACATTAGAAACATAAGTAGTTATACCAAGTTAAACAGATAATATAAATTGAACATAAGTTGTTTTTTTTTTGTTTTTTTTTTGTGCAGTGAAAGTTAACAAGGGAAAGGGTGAAGGAAAAAATGAGGTTAATCTGGATTAGTGCAGGAGCAAAGCCAATGTTTATTGAGATAAATTTTCAGTTGTCTTTTAAAAAGTAGGAAAGATGTCAAAGATGTGATATCAGAGGGTAGTTTATTCCATATTTTTCCAACAGAGTTGGAGAATAGACAGTCGCCTGCATAATTGTTGGGTTTGGTAATATTAATCTGAAGTTTATTTGAAGAACGTAGTTGTTTCAGGTTATTGTATGGTGAAATAATGCTAGAAAGTATTGGTGTGTTGGCTGGCTGATATAGAATCTTATAAGCTATTAAGAGCTGTTGAAGTACAAGTTGGTTAGGAAGTTCAATCCAGCCTAGTTCTTTTAAGATCAAGCAGTGATGAGTTTGAAAAGGAGATCCTACTGCGAATTGAGCTATATTATAATAGAATGTTGCTAGTTTTTTAATGTTGTTTTTGGAAAGATTAGTGTAAATGGGGGAAGCATAGAGAAGAGTAGAGATTAGGTGAGATCTAGCTATGGTGGACCTTGCTGTAGGTGTTAGGAAAGGTTTGATTCTGTAAAGGGATCCTATTTTTTTATTAACTAATTTTATTGTGTTGTTGATGTGAGAGTCAAAGTTGAGGTTATTATCAATAGTTATTCCTAATAGTTTTGTGGTCAAGTCAGGAGAAATGAGAGTACCGTCAGAGGAGGCAAGAGTAAAATATGGTGGAGTAGATTTACGAGTAGGTGAAAAAAGTAACAGTTTGGTTTTTTTGGGGTTAAGAAGTAGACAGCGGTGAGAGAACCAATGTTCTACAGCATTAAAAGCTTTTTGAGTAAGAGACTGGAGTTCTGTTTGAGAGGTAGCAGTACAGATTATAGTAGAGTATTGTATGCAGGTAGTATATGGGATAGCAGATTGTAGGTCATTAATAAAGATTGAAAATAGAAGAGGGCCTAGGATAGAGCCTTGAGGTATACTTAAAGAGATAGGTAGAAGATTTGAAAGTGAATTTTTCCAGAGTACTGCCTGCTGACGATTTTCTAGGTAAGATGCAAACCAGGATAAAGCAAGATGGTCGAGAGCAAGAGATTTTAGTATGTGTAGTAGAAGTTTATGATTCACCATATCAAAAGCTTTGGATAGGTCGATGAAGACCGAGGATGATAGATAGTTGTTGTTACGGTTAGTGTTGATGGAGTTAGTAAAGGAGAGTAAAGCAGTAGTGGTACTGTGTGAAGGTCTGAAACCATGCTGACAGTTAGAAAGTAGGGTGTTATTGAGAAGGTGATTAAGTATTTGTTTGTGAATACATTTTTCCATGATTTTAGCGATTGGTGAAAGGAGTGCTATTGGTCGAAAATTAGAAAGATCATTGGACTTTCCCCCTTTATGTAGTGGAATGATATGAGATATCTTCCAGATAGAGTCCAAAATTCCTTCCTTCATAGATCTATTAATCAGGATGGAAATAGGGTAGGCTAAGACTTTAGCTCCTACCTGCAGGAATTCTGCAGGCAGTTTGTCGGCAGAGGGAGTGGTAGGTTTTAACTTTTGGAGCAGTGATGAAATAAAGGAAGTAGAAACAGGTTGTAAGTGGAGGGTGGGAGGTGGATTTGATGTAGGTGGAAGTAGGTTAGAGGTATCAGGAGATAGATGACTAGCAAGAGTTTGGATAGTATTCGTGAAGAACGAGTTGAAGTCATTCGCTATTTGTGTAGGGTTCTCTGGGTTAGAGTCCTGGGGGTTAGGTGTAATAGAATGACCAGGAGATAGTAGATTATTAATACTGGCCCAGAATTTTTTAGGTTCCTTATTGGTGGTTTGTTGCAACTGAAGGTAATAGTTCTTTTTCTCTGTCAGGATAGCTCTTTTTGTGCTGTTTCTTAGCTCTCTAAAGTTTTGGCGATCAGTTAGATTTTTAGTGGTATGCCATTTTGCCCAAGATTTGTTTCTAAGAATGATTCTATGCCTAGTATTATTAGTTAGCCAGGGTGCTACTTTTGTTTTGGTTCTGATGGTTCGACTTGGGGCATGTTGGTCCAGAATAGATAAGAATGTAGAGTTGAAGTAATCTACTGCTTCATTGAGGGGGAGATATTTTAGTGGGGACCAGTTACATTGTTTTAGTTCAGCTTGATAATGTTCAGAGTTAAAATGCTTTTTTGTTCATAGTGTTCTATAAGTGGCAGGTAAAGTGAGATTGGTTTTGTGTCTAATGACATAAGTTAATGAATGGTCACTTAGATCATCTGGAAGGGTACCAGACTGGTAGGTTTGTTGGGGGGTATTAATCAGAATCCAGTCTAAGATGGATTCGTGGTTGTTGGATTTATTAGTTCTGGTAGGACAGTTAATGAGTTGTGTGAAGCCATATAGGTTTATGTGGGAGGTGGGGTTTATACTATTGCAGGAATTCCAATCAATATTAAAGTCACCTAGGACTATTGTTTCTTGGGGGAGGTTGTTCGACAGCAAGCTAAGGATACATTCTAGAGTGTTAGTGTTATTTCCTGGGGGGAGATATATACAAATGATATTAATAGCTTTACTAGGGTTAATTTGAAATTTGGAGCTGATTACTTCTGCATTATTGTCTAGAGGAAGATTCAGATTTATTATACTAATTTGAAGTTGTGCTTTGTAGAGAATTGCTACGCCTCCTCCATTTTTGGTTTTGTGGTCCAGTCTAAAGATATTATACCCGGGAGGGGTAATTTCATTATCCTTAATGGTAGGTTTTAGCCATGTTTCTGATAAACATAGGATATCAAATTGGTGAACATCTAAAAGGGCATGGAGTTGAGAAATTTTGTTACAAATGCTTTGTACATTAAGATGAGCTATTGTGAGAGAATTGGTATAAGTGATAGATGATATAGAAGAAGCTTTGTCATGTTTTTTGAAGCTATTGGTATTTGTGTAATGTGGGCCAGGGTTAGGGTGAATATCCCCATCCAACAGTGATTGGAGGAGTTTGAAATATTGGAGCTGGAACTGTTTATGTAAGTTATAAGTTAATTTTTTTAGTTTTTTGTTTGCTTAGCTTAAGGTGAGCAAGTCTGTGGTATCTGGCAAATAGGTAGTTAGATTTGGTAGTCAGATTTAAGGTGGCTGGAGTGAAAGGTGAGGTAGGTGTAGAGGTGTGTTTAGAGGGAAACACAGGAGTAGAGAGGAGTGGGTGTTCGTAGGAGGTTAGGAGATAAGTAGTTGCAAGAGGAGGTAAAAGTGATAAGCAGATAACTGTTCGAAGGTATAGAGGGAGGAATAATGTACACATTTTGTAGGTTAGGGAGGTGAGAGAGACGAAGGAAAGTAGATAGAAGTAGAGAAGAGAAATAGTATTATGACTTTAAGTGGTAGAGGGGAGGATAGATTTGAGAAAGGTGGGTGTGGTATGAGGTGGGAGGCATTGGGTATGCAAATGAAGAGATTATGTCTGATTGGTTGGGGGTGTGTTTACTGGTGGTATAAGTGTAGGACTACTGGGGGGCGGGTGAGATTTGGGGGCAGGGTAGGGGAGCGGAGTGAGCCCGAAGGGCGAACGGAGCGGGTAGAGACAAGAGAGCAGAGTGTGGATGAAGACAATCAGCAAAGTATGAAAAATTCAGCAGGTAAGTCTGGGAGTGAGAGAGTGTAGCCACAGGTTTGGACACTGATAGGAAGATGGTCAGGGTGTTAAAGGAGGGGAAAGTAGTATGAATGGCTAGTGCAAGGAAAGAAGGAGTATAGGCGAGACTGAGAAAGCTAGGAGCAGAGTAAGGCAAGCTGAGAACAGTGTAAATAAGGTAAGGAATTTAGAAATAAGGTCTGAATTATGATGCAAGAAACTAAGTTTGAGACAACACCAGGAGGTCTGATACTATGGAGCAAAAGGGAGATGCCCAGTTAGAAACTGATAGTCTGAGTGGAAGTGAGGAAAAGCAGAAGAGAGAGAGAGAAAAGGGGGTTAGAAGTAGCTATTGAAACAATACACGACAGAGAAGAAAGGCTTTTGAGACGGTATGGCTGCTGGCAAACCTGTCTGAGAGGCTTGGTTTTCCAAGCAAGGGTCTTTTCAACCATTAGATAACAGTTTATATGTACCAGTGTCAATACATACTTTCACTGTTTTTCAAAAGCAAAGTGTGTCTTTGGGAGCTGTTAGAGGTTTTCTTTACTTTGCCCTATTATTCAGTGGTGTCCAGCTGGGAGATAGCAGGTATTTGGTGCAGAGACAGGCTGGAACACAGTTTTAGTACTATAGATAAGGAGAAAAAGAGGTAGTAAGGAATCTGACATCTGAAATATAATGATGCCATTTGGGAATTTTTTGCAAGTTATATCAAATGATACTCACCACACAGTTTACATGATAGGCAGATGTATCATACTTATGTAGGAGAAGGGATAGACAGATGGACAGGCAACAGAAACATAGGAAAGACACCACTGAAAACTGTCCTTAAGAGCATCCCCACTGCTGGGTTATAAACCTTGACAAGACACAAACTATTGTTTATACAGCTGTCAGCTGATTATCACCTGAACATGGCACAAAGAGAATCCTGCAGCAGGTTTTGAAATATTGCACACTGCAGAAGCACTGAGAGCCTATTAAATCAAGGTAACATGTAGGTATTATCCATCAAAAGAGTCGTGACATTATCCAGAAGCCATGAGATGACCTTTACATGCATCAGCCTAATTGATACACACACATAAAGAGGGATGGGGGTGAAGGGGTTAGTACAAGATGATGGACATGCACACAACAATGTTTGTTTTAATGGAACATTCATGTACATGTTTTAGTGTGTTCTCATTATTAACCTGCCATGTTCTGCAGCATGAAGTGACTGATATATGAGTAAAAAAGGGTTAGGAGAGAGACAAGAGGCTTATGACAATCAAAACAAGTCTGTATATATAACTCATAGTTATGATGGCTGTCACTTCAAATACTCTTGTTTGGGAGGTATCCAATATAGCTCCATGAAAACTCATAACTGTGGCAAATGTTAACATGTGAGTGATTAAACATATTTTAGACATGTAACATCATACTAATAAATGATGTGAGATGCTTCTGGAATCAAACCCTTGATGCTATTGGTAAAAAATATAACCTTTAGTCAAGTGATTTATGTCAACACTCCACATAGGATGTTCCACATTGTTATTTCCAGCAGTCTACCGAATTGTCAGAGTAATTGTTTCAAAGTAATAACTTTATTCTGTTTTAACTCTGTGTGCCTGTAGAGCAGTGAGTTTAAGCAGTACTGTGTGGAGATAACTGGACTAGTGCATTCAATCGCAAAATCTCACCAGGTTTTGCCATAGGACGTGAACAACCATTCTCCACCACATGGCTTAGGTACACAAAGCCAAACTTCATGTAAAAGCAGAGGACAGAAAGTGAAGGCTTCTCTACGGGCCATTTCTGGCCATGTGTTTTGTGTGTGATTCTATTTTTTGACCAGATTAAATGTGTAAAAATGTGGTTTATAGGAAAGTGGTGAAATGGGTTGGCAAGCAGAGAGAAGAACAAAGGGAAAAATATTCAGGAATTTGCAATAGGGAATTAGGAAAGAACCATAGATATCTACTTCTTCAACACAGTAATGTGCACATGTAGACACAGCAAGATGAATTTGGGCTGTCACCACAAGATGGATGGGTGACAACAATGCAATTGTGTTGTATAGCCAATTGGACCAAATCAAGTGTGTTAAGAAGACACATATTAAAAGTGGAGAGCTATGTATGGGACAAAATTTTTGTTGGGACAGGTGACCATTTTTTTTTTTAAATTTCAAATGAGAAGAATGTTGGGGAAGGGAACTAGGAATGTGAGGGTTAGGTAGATAGGGTAGATGAGGAAACAGGTGCAGGCAACACTACATACAAGACAGACACAGGGATACTGATGGACACAAAACGGTTTTTGTCACCATGATTAGGGCTAGGTAGGGGACATAAGAGGCATGTGTTCTAGCTTGCACTGCACTTGAATTTTGTTAGTGCTGTTTTAGCTGCTTTCTGAAAAAAAATAAAATTTTAAGCTTGTTTTCTGCCATTCCTGTAACTAGTCTAGTCTAGATACAAATTTGCTGTATCCAGAAATGTTGATAAGCTTCTGAGCCCCCCAAACCGTTCTGTGCTGGAGGGAAGCCTTCTAGCTTATCAGTGGGAGTGGAAAGCACTAGGTAGCCTACCACAAGAGCAATAGTTTCTGGCCTAGAATTTGTAGTTTATTGGCTGTTTTGACAGTTTTTCCATCTTAACTTTCTGATTTAAAAGCCCACGTTTGCACTTATTTCCCACCTTTCCTGTAACTAGACTAGTCCAGGTACAGATTTGCTGTATCCAGGACTGTTGGTAAGCTTCCGAGCTGCCCTAAAGCCTTTTTGTGTTTGAGGGAAGCCTTCTAGCTTATCACTGGGAGTGATAAGCACTAGGTAGCCTAAATACCACAAGACCAGTGGTTTCTGGCCTAGAGTTTGTAGTCTATAAGCTGTTTGGGCAGCTTTTCCATCTCTTTCAACTTACTGGTTTAAAAGCCCATGTTTGCACTTCTTTCCCACCTTTCCTGTAAATAGTCTAGTCCAGATACAGATTTGGTGTATCCAGGAGTGTTGGTAAACTTCTAAGTCACAAAAGCCTTTCTGTGTTGGAGGGAAGCCTTTTAGCTCATCAGTGGGAGTGGTAAGCACTAGGTAGCCTATCTATTACAAGAGGAGTGGTTTCTGACCCAGAAATTGTAGTTTATTGGGCAGTTTTTTCATCTCTTTCAACTTTGGGGTTTAAAAGCCTGCATTTGCGTACTTCCCACCTTTTCCTGTAACTAGTCTAGCCCAGAAACAGATTTACTGTATCCAAGACTGTTTGTAAGCTTCTGAGTGGTGGCAAAGTCTATTCTTCAAATTTTCCCTTAGATCTGCTAGCTTTCTCATCTCCTGCACTTTTACTAGTTTATTAGTTTAGCACTTTACCAGACTTCTTGTAGCAATTATTGTAGCACACAAAAGTGCTACCAGCACTAACCGTTCTACAAGGAAACAGCTCCAGTACTTATTATTATTAATGCCCACCCCTCCAGGCAAGTCTAAAGATCTGTCCCCTGTGCTTTCCCCTATTAAAATGGTGAACATGGGCATCCTGAGGCAATGTAGCAACTACCTCATGTACATTGAAAACCCTCTCCTCTTACCTCCCAACACTCAGCCTTGCAAGAGATGCACTTATATATCTAAACTGGAAGCCATGCACTCTCCAGCTAAGACCGGAATAGCTGGTCAAGAGGAGAAGGTCAACACTCGCACCACACCACATGGAACACATAGCCCTCCAACATACACATTAGCACTGCCTTCACATAAAAACACAAACCACACAACCACCTTTGCAGATGCTCTCAATAAAAATCTACCCAAAAGACAGAGACCTCCAAGGCAGAAACGCACTCGACCACCAAAAAAACAACACTAATCATGAGACACATAACTCTCCAAAACAGTGTGCCAATCAACCAAAGCCCCTAAGGAAAAACAGCATGCCCAACACAATAGTCATAGGTGACTCAATAGTGAGGCACACTGATATCCCACTCGCTAGGTTGAATAAGGAGAAAGTAACAGTCAGCTGCCTGTCAGGCACCAGGATCATTTACATAACACATGCACTCAGGTCCCTCAACAAGTATGAATATGACTCTGTCATTGTACATGTGGGTGTGAATGACCTGAGACATACCTCCCTGGACTACATGAAATGAAACATGCAGGAGCTCTAGGATTATGGAACCCAGTTGGGTATGACCCTAGCCCTGAGCAGCATCCTACCATCACCCAGAATGATAACACAGTACAAGCAGAAAATTATTGATTTCAACAATTGGCTAAGATCCTGGTGTCATTCTAAGGGGATCCAGTCTCTGTCTGCCTGGGATGACATGATTGACAGACCTTGATGCTTTGCCAGAGATGGCCTGCATCTGTCATCCCTGGGCTTCTGGATACTGGCCAAGGCTCTTGCAACCCCTATAGTGCCTCCTTTAGGTGATGTTCCAAAGACCAAATTACCACAGTAACAGCTGCAAACAAATGCAACCTGAGGGTCATGCTGTTCAATGCTAGAAGTCTAAATCTCAAAATGCACTCACTTGAAGCACTCCTTAAGATGGAGAACATCGACATTTGTACTGTAACAGAGACCTGGTTCAAGGCAGCAGAAAGCACTCCTGCACTACCAGGTTATAACTCATTCCACACCTTTCAGCCTCAGAACTTGGACAGAAGCTCCAAACATGGTGGTGTTTTCATATTCATAAAGGATGCGCATACCTCCAGACTGGAAGCCCAACATAACTCATCTGAGATACTTCAGATGTAGCTAACATTGGGTAAGACAGCGATTCAGGTTGTAGCCTGCTATAGGTCCACAACCATGCTCCAAGACTAATACTGCACGTTCTTAAGCACCCTGGAGAATATTAGGGTCCAACCTAACACTCTCATACTGGGAGACTTCAACTACCCCTCCATTAACTGGGAAAACTACTCATGTACCAATACACCTGCCCAATGCTTCCTGGAATTCATTAATTCCAATGCCCTGGACCAGCTTGTTCTTACCCCCACTAGAGGTGACCTAGTCATTACTAACATAGGTGACTGTTGCTCTACACCAGTAGTCAACTCCTCTCTGGGTAGATCCAACCACAAACTAATGTGCTTGGAAATCCATATCCCTCCCATCTCACCCCACAAAGGAAACCACCCTGAAAAACTTCTCCAAAGCTAACTTTGGCTCCCAAAAAACAGAGGTGCCTAACTTCACAGCACCCATGCAAATGGAGAATAGTTGTATGACTGCTGACTCATACACCAATGCACTGTACGAACACGTATACAAATGCATGGATCTCGTCATACTCAATAGAACCATGACGCTCTCTTCAAGGAAAAAGGAAGCTAATCTAGTGGTCCCCTGCCATAAACAAACTCTACAACAGAAGGAGGAAACTAATGCGGAATAAGGTGAAGTCCTAAGAATGGAAAAACTCCCTTATCAGCCTCAACAAAAGGTTGAGATCCCTCATCAAATCCTCTAAAGCTAGCTATGAAAACAAAATTGCAGCAGATAGTAAAGACAACCACAAGGCCTTTTATAGTTTTGTAAAGAATCTCCACATCGATATGCAGATTTGCTCTGAGCTACTGCACAATGGTACCTCTTATACCGAGCCAACAGATGTTGCCAATATACTGATAAAAAATCCAGAAACACTATGGCAAAAAACGGCAACGCAAAGTAATGAATATGTTTTCTAGTTTAATAAGATACACATACAGTTGGTAAGCGCTTTCGGCTGTGAAAACTCAGCCTTCATCAGACAAAGTGAAACACACTGACATTAGTTATATATTGTATACTTAATTGACCAATTAGTGAATAATTCAATAAATAGATCTTATTACATCAATTAAAAGCTCGATTTGCATAAAATATGCATGCCAATAAAATAAAATAAAATACACATAATATAGTATATAACACTATTAACAAACATACAATAAATGTCATTATAAAACCATAACTAATGTGATTTTCTATCTATTAAATTACACAATATAGTAATTGATTAAATAAATACTTGAGACATCAAAACTTTTGTAAACACCTTACTCTATGTGGATATTGATACATTACTTGATGTATTTATTATCTATTAACAGCCCTAAATTTTAATATACTGGAAATAGATATAGAATCATTTATTCCCGGAGTATGTGTGGCATTAAGAAAAACTTGCCACCAATACTCTTTAGATTCTAAAATTATTTTCCAAGGGCCTTTTCTAGGAGATGGAACCACCTGTTCAAGTACTACAAATCTAAATTTATGGGTGGGATACTGAGCAAGATGTCTATAAAGTGCATTATTCTCGGATTGTCTATCGATATCATATACATGTTCATATATACGCTGTTTTATTTTCTGCTCAGTTTTACCTATATAATAGGCTGAGCATTCCATACACAAAGCTGCATAAACAACTCGAGCTTTTAATTGATGTAATAAGATCTATTTATTGAATTATTCACTAATTGGTCAATTAAGTATACAAAATATAACTAATGTCAGTGTGTTTCACTTTGTCTGATGAAGGCTGAGTTTTCACAGCCAAAAGCACTTACCAACTGTACGTGTATCTTATTAAACTAGAAAACAGATTCATTACTTTGCATTGCCGTTTTTTGACATAGTGCTTCTGGATTTTTTATCAGTTTGTTTCTGCTTTTCGTGGTTCATATAGTTTGGAATGGCTTCTAGTAGCACGCAAGAGGCGGCAACTATGGTAACTCGGGTTGAATTTGATACCTTGCAACAGTCGGTTACAACATTGACACAGTTAATCGAGCAACTGTCTGGGAATAATACAAATGCCAGATTACCTGCTTTTGGGCAAAACCGTTTGGACAGTGTTGATAGTATCGATAGTATACCTCCGGGCCAAATAGAAAGACAAGAGCAATATCAGTCACAAAAAGATAATTTCAGCAAAAAACAATCCTATTATTCCATTGCAGCAGTGGCTTAATCAAATACAAATTGATGGCCGAGGAACATGTCCAGCTATTCCTACATTTTCAACTATGGTGGATGAATTCCATGACATGGTATGGCAATATCGTAAACTATTACATGAAAATATATATTTTACTGAGTGTATAAAAAGACAACAGGTACCAAAGGGTCTCCGATATTGGAAATATCCCACTGGGTTAAAGGAGAATAGTCCACTTCATAAAGATCTCCTTCAATTATTTGATCGGCAAGGCTGTGAACTGCTTCAGTTGTTAATTAAACATAATGGGAAACATATGGAGGAACTCAGTATTAAAATAAATGAACTTGACACCATAATTAAACAACAGACATCTTATACTGCTTGCCAAAATCAATACCTTGAGGTGTTTACACAAATAGATAAATACAGTAATGTTATTGTGGAAAGAAAGGCCCGTAAGCTTGAAAGAGATAAAATGGACTATTCCAAGGGGCGGGCATACCCTAAACCATCGCGAGGACAAGCGCATAATGAAGAAATCATTTCAGAATTTTCTGTGACTGATAATAATGGAGTACAAGGGTATAACAATGAAAACGCTCATAATACACAACAATTCCCTTTAGAAGACAACATTCCCCATCGCTCGGAATGCCTTCAGAACAAGGAAGGCTATATAGCCAGAAGCAACAGCACGAGACCTTGGAGAAGACAAAGAACGGGCTCGAGGAGTGATCACAACCGGCAGTAGAGACCATCAGTACAGAAATTTGCAATTACACAGAAGGTGAGAGTACTTTTCAACTCATCACCAGTGGAACTGGTGACTATCACATTTACAATTACAGTCAAGTTCATTTAACTACAGAACATGCTAATGTTTTCAGTAAAGGGTTTACTTATGTTCCTATGAAAAGGGCAAGTGTTACCAATTTGATAACTGAGCTTAAACTTTTCACTAGAAAACTGAACTTGGCGGTTATACATCAACAAACGCCAAGTATGGTTTATAATCCTATGCGAATTCCTAGTGTTACAAATCCTCCACTTCATCCAAAAATAAAATTTTTCGAGGATTTGTGTGAATTAGATTTTAGACATCATCTGAAATATAAAAAATGGAGATTTGATTATGGGAACAGCATAGACAATAATAATTTTTCAAATATTGAATGGAAAATGTTAAATGACATAAAAACTAATAATGATATACGTATTATGCAGCCCAACAAGGGCGGCGGCTTGATTATCATGAATATTTATGATTATAATCAACAGTTACTACAAGTTTTGTATGGTGATGCTTATGCTGAAGCTTCTATAAATGAAATTAATATTTCTTATTCCAGGATTGACTATATTCTTGAAGATATGTTGTGGCAGGGCCAAATAACTAGGGAGGCATTTGCATATATGACCATGAAAAATCCTAGGATTCCAATTATGTTTGGGTTATTAAAGTTGCATAAAAGTTTGCAAAATCCACCGATACGTCCAATAGTCGATGTTGGGGGTTCAAAAACCTATTATATTGCAAAATTCATTGATTTAAAATTGAAGGACAAGTTAAATGAACTTGAGTATATTTCTCGAGACTCCTGGCATTTTCTTACTAAGGTCAATGATGTCACTATGGAAAATTTTGAAGAGCTTATATTTCTTACAGTAGACGTAAAAGATCTTTTTACTTGTATACCGCAACAATTAGGTATATCTTGGTTTACTGATTTTTTCTTTGAAAATATACCTATTACACAAAATGAGTTAAACACATTGACAGATTTGTTAGATTTAGTTTTATCCAATAATTACATCTATCATGATGGGCATTACTTCAAACAAATCAAGGGGGTTGTGATGGGTTCACCAGTTGGTACATTATATGCAAATGTAGTCATGGCTGTATGGGAACACAGATTTTTATTATCTTCGGTGTATATGAAACATGTCAAAATGTATTGTCATTTTTTGGATGATTTATTTTTCATTTGGGAAGGTTCTATACAATCTAGTGATGAGTTTTTAACATATATTAATGCCACTACCGAATTTTTGGAATTCACACACCAATATAGTAAGGATGTGATAGCATATTTGGATGTTTGTTTACAAAAAGATTATGTTCATAAAAAATTAAAAGCCACTATCCATCAGAAAAAGACTTATTCTAATAAATTTTTACACTTTGAAAGTCACCACCCGCAACATGTAAAAAAGGCAGTGTTAAAAGGGCAATTAGTACGTGCTGCCCGGATGGTTTCAGTGTATGATGAATTTATAACTGAGTGTGAATATATAGCTAATATGTTTTTAAATAGACAGTATCCAAGTTAGTTCATTGATGGTATAGTTAATGAAGTAGTAGTAAAAAGGAAAAATGGATTTTATAAGCCTTTGTTAAGATCAATTGAGTTTATGGAATCTTATCAAATGCAGCAGGAAAATGCATCTAATGTATCAACAGTTGAATATGAAATATGCAATAATGGTATCAATAATAACAATGACATTAGAGTAGAGAATAATACAGCAACAGGTCTATTTAATAATAATAATGCTGCATTTATTACCACTTACACGCAAGATTTGGAATATGTTAAATATTTGATTAACAAAAATTGGACTATTATAAAAGGAGATGAGCAATTGATGAAGTTATTTGGTATTCGACCATCTATTATATACAAAAGAGACCAAAAATTAAAGGACTGGTGTCAGACCAGTCCTAAAACACATATCAGCAATGCTTTTATGAAAAAATGCAATATGTGTAAATATTGTACATACATAATGGAAACTGATCAAGTGCACATAAATGGTAATAAAATATTAATTAAAGGGAAATATAATTGCAATACTTTTGGAGTTGTTTATGCAGCTTTGTGTATGGAATGCTCAGCCTATTATATAGGAAAAACTGAGCGGAAATTAAAACAGCGTATATATGAACATGTATATGATATCAATAGACAATCCGAGAATAATGCACTTTATAGACATCTTGCTCAGTATCCCACCCATAAATTTAGATTTGTAGTACTTGAACAGGTGGTTCCATCTCCTAGAAAAGGCCCTTGGAAAATAATTTTAGAATCTAAAGAGTATTGGTGGCAAGTTTTTCTTAATGCCACACATACTCCGGGAATAAATGATTCTATATCTATTTCCAGTATATTAAAATTGAGGGCTGTTAATAGATAATAAATACATCAAGTAATGTATCAATATCCACATAGAGTAAGGTGTTTACAAAAAGTTTTGATGTCTCAAGTATTTATTTAATCAATTACTATATTGTGTAATTTAATAGATAGAAAATCACATTAGTTATGGTTTTATAATGACATTTATTGTATGTTTGTTAATAGTGTTATATACTATATTATGTGTATTTTATTTTATTTTATTGGCATGCATATTTTATGCAAATCGAGCTTTTAATTGATGTAATAAGATCTATTTATTGAATTATTCACTAATTGGTCAATTAAGTATACAATATATAACTAATGTCAGTGTGTTTCACTTTGTCTGATGAAGGCTGAGTTTTCACAGCCGAAATCGCTTACCAACTGTACGTGTATCTTATTAAACTAGAAAACATATTCATTACTTTGCGTTGCCGTTTTTTGCCAGAGTGTTTCTGGATTTTTTATCAGTTTGTTTCTGCTTTTCGTTGCCAATATACTGGCCAGCAGATTCAGTGCCAACTTTATCACCACCCCCATAGGGCCAATCACAATGCTAGTAGATTGCAGGCACCCAGTATTACTGCTGCACAGGTTAAAACAGCACTGTCCAAGGCCAATAATACAGCTTCTATGGGACCTGACAATATCCCTGGCTGTGTTCTACATGAACTGCAGAGTGAACTGGCACCTCATTTGTGTGTCCTGTTCAATCACAGTCTCACCTCAGGCTTTGTCCCTACCAAATGGCGCATTGTTACAGTCATCCCTCTCCACAAAGGTGGAGTGACTACAGACTCTGGGAACTATCGCCCCATTAGCCTGATGAGTCTGTTATGCAAAGCTATGGAATGCATCATCATGGACCTAATAAACAAGGATATAGGAAATCTCCAAACTCTGGATTCTACACAGTTTGGTTTTGTGAAGAGAAGATCATGCCTGCTCAACTTGGTCAACTTCTTTGAGTCAGTCACCAGAGCTGTGGATGAAGGCAAGGTGGTTCATACAGCCTACCTTGATCTTGCCAAGGCCTTTGTTACCATTCCCCATGTAGGAATCATAAAAAAACTCACTAAGCTGGGCATCAACCCCTATATCACTAGGTGGGTTGCAAACTGGCTAACAGATAGAATCCACAGTGTGAAAGTAGCTGACTCCAAGTCAGACTGCAGACCAGTCACGAGTGGAGTCCCACAGGGTTTGGTCCTGGGTCCTCTTCTGTTTGGTATCTACTTCTCTGAAGTCCAGACCAACATGAAGGGACTCTGACTGACAAAGTTCACAGATAATTGCAAGCTGGGAGCTATTATTAACTCCCCAAGTGATGTTGACATCCTACAGAATGGCCTCACTGAGACCAAAGACTGGTGTCAGAACCATGGCCTTAAGCTCAGTGCCAAAAAATGTGTCATCATCCCCTTGGGAAAAACCCAGTTCCTTTGAATTACCACATCAATGGTAGTCCACTGAACACAGAAGGTTTTATAAGAGATCTGGGAACACAGGTTAACAGCACCCTCTCTTTTGACAACCACAGTGCCACTGTGGTCAGAAAGTCCTTCTGTGTGGCACATCTTATTACTAAGTGTTTTGCATCCAGGAAGAAAAAGTTCATTGTCTCCCTCTACTTTTACCTCATTAGGCCAATCATTGAGTACAATGCCCCATTTGGCATGTATCTCACTAGACACCTGCAACAACTGGAGAGGCCACAAAAGTACCTCACAAAGATGATCCTAGCCCTTAAACACTTGTCCTATATGGACATAGTCAAAAAACTCCAACTATTCTCTGTCTCATATTGCCTACTTAGAGGCAATCTCTGCTTGACTTAGAAAGCCATGTCTGACACAGTTCTGTTAGAAATGCTACATTTAAAGAAATCCCAATCCCTCCGCACCACATGCTCTGGAGACCTCAAACTCATTACCACAATCGACAGAACATGAGGGACAGGTTCATAACCCAGAGACTGTCCATAGTATGGAATAGACTTCCCATACATGTCAAGCAGAGGACCTCACTAGCCCTCTTCAACAGAAATATTGATGAGTGGATGGGAAAACTTCACCCCAGGGATCACTCCAGTGGCTCTACTCGACAAAGGCACTAGGAACTTAGATCAGATGACATGATGCCAGGGTAATCCTATGGGCTAGGCTTGTAAAGGCTCCAGGGCCATTAACCAAGTACACACCTATGAACCTATGAACCTGTGCTCATCAAGTGTAAGAGTAGTGAGAATCTACTCCTCACTCTCAGAACTGTAATCACTGTCCCCTATCTCAGTTGCCTGTAAGACTGTTTAATGTGGTAGTTTCTTTTCTATTTTAATGAGTAACCTCTCCAAGAGGCTAATGAAGGTGCCAAGACCAGTTTCTATTAGATCATACACCATCGCTGGCAACTCCTGGCAGATGACCATAGCTAGCCTTAGGCACAGGCCAACAAGACAGCCACCTAGGGTGCCGCTTTAGCAGGTGCTCTTTTCCAGTATTTATTTGTTTATTTTTTGTAGTAAAAAAAATGATTTCTTCAAAATGTGTTGAATGAATACAGGAAAAACTGAAAACTAAGTCAGACTTTGAGAAAAAGGAAGAAAACAGAAATCTAGATGGTGTAAGTAAATCAACATGGAGACATCAAGTGAAGTGGGAGGGGGGGCGCTGTTGAGCCCTTTTGACTAGGGCATCAGTTGACTGAAGGCTGGCACTGCAGCTGGCATAATCACCATCTCCACCAGTACTCCTGTAGGGTAACACTGTACCATCAGCCAGGGCAATGGTACTTAATCAGGATGTACCAGGTAGGGCAGGAGTTGTGGAGACAGTACTGGCAGGTTCCATCCCACAGATACTGGGTGTTGGTACAGCAGCTGGACGGGGGTTTGCAAGATGAGCTGCAGCAGTTGGCCAATCTCCCTGTGCTGAAATGTATTTGTCTTGTTTGCAGAAAGGTGTGATTCCAGGTAACCCACAAAAAACAAGAAAAAAAAGAGAGAGATAAAGGGTGGAGTGAGATAAAAAAGAGACAATTAGAACCATGATATGTCACATTCTTGCTTTATAACGATACATATCCTTTTATTATTACAGTAACTATAGAACTTTCACAATTCCAAAAATGATTGGGAATTGTTACAAATAATTTTTGGAATATGCACATATTTCATATTTGCTTTTAAGGATACTACAGAATAATTTAACAACACAGCATTAAAGCCAATGCTGCTGCATTTCATAATTGCAAATGATATTTGTTGAATGTGAACCTATAGGTTACTCATGGGAATCGAACTCTAACTTTGGGCAGCATGATGCCTGGGAAACTTCTTGGGCTAGGCTTATATAGGCTCCAGGGCCGTTAGCCTAGTACACACCTATGTATCTATGAACCTATAATCTGAATACACTGTTACACATGTCTAATACAATTATTTAGGGCTACAGAAGAAAGCATGCATGTGTGCTGTTACAGTTAAGATGTGCATGCTGAAGTTGATACTGATCTATGGAATCACTATATATTTGCTACAATCAGGGTCATTTGTGCTGCAAACATACTCCTTGCCTCTCTGCATCGCACCAAGCTCTTAGCATGTGCCTCCCTCTTCACTGTGATTTCCTCTGCAGATGTAAAATAAAGCATGAGAGAAAAAGAGACATGAAAGCATCATGCATAGCAGTCATGGCTCTCTACACTACTGCATATCATTTCACATTGCTTGATCTGTATACTTACACAACTAGGTGGTGTTAGCAGTTCAGAAGTCATCCAGCCACTGGTTGGGTTGTGCCTACTTGCACTTTTTAAGGTCACTGCAGTGGTGCCTACATTGATCTCCAGTGTGTGGCATGTCAGTCAGACCTCAGCCTTGTACTGTGACCTTGTATAGTCCTCCTTTAGCACCCTATCTCTGTAGCACGTCAAGACAATTGCAGCAAAGATTGGCTCTATCTTTCCCATCTCCTGCCATGTCTGCAATGGTCATCCAACAACAGTAGAAATGTTTTCCCACCAAATAGTCATATCATGTTTTATGATCAGTGTGCAAACATGCACAACCATGCCAACAGTGTTTGCATAATAGGAAGTGAAGAGAAACATTGCCAAACAGAGAGGAAGGATGTTTATGAAACAGCAATGATGATGTGACATTGGTATTGATTTATGGCATGTGTGCTGCTATACCTGGTCACACTTTGACTAATGGTTACAATGATATGCTAAATTACTTGGCCTTTAAACCATGACTTTGGAGGGATTAATGGGAGAACCTGCAACATATTTTGTGGGGACTTAACACATTGTTAAAAGTAATTTGTACAATGCAGCATTCAAACTTATATAAAACTCACTTCTCAAACAATCGGCTTTGTTCATGCTACTCTCCAGGTTAATTTGCACCAATACCATGTTCAAGGATTCTACTAAAGGTCCCTAATTCATTTCACTGTAAATCTTAATAATCACTGGTTATTTCTGTAACAAAATATTGAGAGTACTCATAATTTAGAAAGAAGAAAAAAAAATTGTCTTGTATGTTTATATTTTATATTCTATATAAACCCTACTACTAGAATGCTGTATGCTGACTTTACTAAAGGAATTGTTAATCTGTACATAACTTATGTTTCTACGGAACCTATATATCTATATGATATTTTTGTGTAATTTTTTTATGAAATACTATTGGAGCGTTTCTCCCTGGGCCTCCGCTGAGAATGAATATGTGTCCAGTCAGACTTTCCCGGTTAACAAATGTAAAATAAAATAAAATAAAAAATAAAACAGAATTCACATAAGTGATTATTCTTCATTGCCACAGAAGACGCAGTTGCCAACCATATTCATTACAGTTATACAGTTTAAAGACTGGCTGGTGCTATACTTCAATTAAGAGTACATGTCTGTGACATTACACAATTCTGGCTTACAAATTCTCAGGTGTGATGCAAGACTAATGACCGGCAATATACTGGAAATAGATAGACATCTATGACTTTAGTAATAGAGTTTGGAGTTAAGACTCACACCTCACTATACATTCTGTTTTACATTTATACTTGGGTTAAGGGAGTGAAGTAGATGATTGTCAGTAAACTATTGTGTCCATTAGAGATATGCAACTGCATTTTTTATATAATCCTCATTGTAATGCTAAAAGAGTTACACATATAACACATATGATACCTATAAAGGTATGTGCATGCAAGCAGTAATGATACCTTTGTGTCAATCAATGTGCTATACATAGCTACTGGTATTTAGTATTACCTTTATAATCAAAGTATTGGTGAAAAATGACAGCAAGACACCCTTACTAAAAAAATGGAGTGGGTTAGATTTGAACGCTGGCTTACTTGTGTTCTGACCATGAACTCACTGCACTTATACCTAGTGCCAAAGGGAAAGTTAAGTAGCAGATTTATTTTCCACACTCAGTACTGTACAGAGTGCTGACGGCCACTCATCACCACTAAGCCTGATTTCCCAAAGGAAGGTGAGCCAAATTAAAATTTTCACTTTTTTCCTCAAACATTGAATCCTGTTTGCATACAGGTAGGCAACATGCAAATGTAAAAGGAATAACAAGCATATATTACTTGCATAAAAACTCATTATGACCATTCCTCAGTAAACATAACTACTGTGGGACTCCAACCCCACTTTACATATGTTCTCCCTTGTTTGCTTAACACATTTACACCTTGTACTACAAAGACAGCCATATGACAAGTGGAATTTCTGTAGTCATTACCATCCATGCTGCTGACCACCACGCAATGCTGCTAAGCATGATTGTGCTTTGTAAGGAGACTGAAATTAAATTTTCACTTTTTAAACATCTAACCATATCTGTACTATGCAACATGCCGCACACAAGGTAAAGGGGAAAAAATATAAAAATGGGAAACAAAGGTTAGACAATTATATAGCTCTGTATTTGAACCATCAGACTACTGCACTTACACAGCACAGTTGTAATTGGTTATCTATCTTTGTCACAGATACAACCTTGCAATACCAATCAAATCACATGCATACAAACAATTCACATTTCATATCCAGTATTAAACAGTTCATATAGCTGGACATTCTCAGGTGGTTGTACATATGTGGCTAACATAGTGCAATGAGTGATCACAAAATTATTTATGGATATGTTTGTAAAAATGCAGCTCTGTCTTCTCTTTGTAATCTGGTCATTCTTCTCTTATCTCTGCTTTACTATCAGACACACAATCTGTAATGCATTTCCTATAATTTTTCTTCAAGGAGTGATGCAAATGCATCACAGTGAACAACAGTTTTCAGCAAAGGCTATTATGGCAAAAAATATGCATAATATGTGTGGTCTCTGATTTTATTTGAAAGCTCACTGCAGTTAGGTCAACACTTTGAAAGTGTATCTTCACTCTTCACATCCACTGCAGGGAAGGGTGTCTGAACTGCAGTTGCATTTTCCTTCACTCAGACTAATCATTCACAGTTGCAAGCCATTACTAACAATGGTATAAAGGCTACACTATGTTTACGTTTGATACATGAAGTCAAACGTTTGGTATTCAACAATTCTAATGAGCTCACACCTCATTTGCATTTTCACAATGCTCAGAAGGATGAATACACACTATAGAAAGGTAACTGTCTAGCTAGGGAATTTGAAGGTGAGGAAACATGTTTTCCAACAAAACCCAAGGCTGGTATTTCCTTGAAGAGATTTCTCTACAGAGAAGACCTTATTTTGCTAAGGTATGTTTCTATTATTCAAGGATATTTTGATTGCAGCTTTTTAGAAATATACTTCTTTATCCAGTAGATAAATGCACTTCTTATTCTTCACTGTTGCCATAGGCAGTTTTTGCAGGGCTTTACATGTTTGAGATACACAGTTTATGCCTCCAGCAAAAGTATGTTCCAACCATTTGCTTTTGCAATTTCACCTGAAATTAGAGAGAACTGTAATTATGTTTTTCATCCAATGCAGGCAGTTATACATGTGGCGGACAATGGTGTTAGGCTTCTCAGATGCCCCAGGGCAACCACCACAGCAGCAGTGGGCACTGTTAAAATTGACCGACATTCCTAATTTGCATTCCTGACTATTTAGCAATGATAATTTTCATCCAGTAATCAATGACACAACTACAGTCTTCAGTACTGGAATGTTGACAGAATGGATGTTTGTCCAGACTTTTGTATTAGTATTGGGGGGTGCAACTTACCATTGTGTTGTCCTAAATGACAAGTGTGTTTCAAGTCCTTCATGTTGATAATGGATACACACCCTCTGATTATTTTTTGGAAAACATAATATATTGCTTATGTGCTATTTCTGGGTTTGTACAAACCTTTTCATTTATGTTGGAGGGTGGGGGAGGGGAGGGGGGATTTACCATTCTTGTAACAAATGCACCAGCGAAAGCTGAAAAAACAACTAAATTCCCAACAACCTGTTCTGAGAGCAATAAAGGCAGTCCTTCAACACAAGCAGTGAATAGTCAGCCGGACCACATCCAATGTCCAAAAATAAGTTTATTTACTCGAACAATAACCACAACAGCACAAACAATGATTACCACGGACTTAGTGCTTTCGTCTCCCTTTGGAGACTTCTTCAGAGACAATTAATTTAACAAATACATCACTTATATATACTTAACCAATAGGTGGGCTAGCATAAACAATAATTGATTAATTTATTAATTTATTAATTTAACTTAACCATTCCAAAAGAACTTCATATTAAAGGTGTATGCACCAGTTTTATAACAGATCGCAGTTGTATATCAAAATTGTTCTTAAAAAGTAGTAATAATGAATAAGAAATGGATAAAAAATGGACCATTTTATCTAAAAACACCAATTAAATACATAATAAAGATATGAATATAAATATAAATAAAAGTATAAAAATAATATATATATAAAAAAATAATATATTTATTTTGTAAGTACAAATGTGAATACTTACACATTTCCCACCCTTTCAATAAATAACATTACAATAAATAGTATAAATTACAAATGTAAATATAAAAATATAAATATAAAATTTAATGTGTATTTTTGTTTCATATATTTTTGTATATTTATATATATATATATATATATATATATATATATATATATATATATATATATATATATATATATATATATATATATATATATATATATATATATATATATATATATATATATATACTGGGAAAACTTAACTATCACTATTTTATTTCTTGATTATTTATTTTATCTCTTAATAGTTTTTTTTTTATCTCTTAATAGTTTTTTTTTTATTTATATTTTTATATATTTTTATATTTACATTTGTAATTTATACTATTTATTGTAATGTTATTTATTGGAAAGGGTGGGAAATGTGTAAGTATTCACACTTGTACTTACAAAACCTTTATTTATATTTATATTCATATCTTTACTATGTATTTAATTGGTGTTTTTAGATAAAATGGTCCATTTTTTATCCATTTCTTATTCATTATTACTACTTTTTAAGAACAATTTTGATATACAACTGCGATCTATTTGTTATAAAACTGGTGCATACACCTTTAATATGAAGTTATTTTAGAATGGATGTTTGTGCCAGACTTTTGTATTAGTCTTGGGGGGTGCATCTTACCATTGTGTTGTCCTAAATGACACGTGTGTTTCAAGTCCTTCATGTTGTTAGTGCATACACACCCTCTGATTATTGTTGGAGTAAATAAACTTATTTTTGGACATTGCTTATGTGACTATTCACTGCTTTTGTACAAACCTTTTCATTTATGTTGGAACAGGTTGTTGGGATTTACCATTCTGTTGTCCAAAATGAGAAATGTATTTTAAATGCTTTATGTTGACAATGGGTACACAGTCTGATTATTTTTTGGGGGAAAATACATTACTTATGTGCTATTAATAAGTTTTGTCTTTCTGTATTTTATGTCACATAGGGATTTGGCACCAAAGTCAGGAAATCCACAAAACCACTTTTTTAGTGAGGTTGAGAATGATGTTAATATCTAGGTTCTGAGGTGCCAGGGAGCCTTCCTACATGAGAGAGGTCCAAGGAATATGACTGCCAGAAAGAACCTTTGGAACCAGTTAGTCACTGATGTCAGTGCAGTTGGTAGATGTGGTCACAATTATGATCAGGTGCAACATCATGCCACTGACATGATTTCATCTACACGGAGGACGTCTGCAGTTGTCTGAAAACAGATGACTACAAGAAAGGGTGTAGACAGACATTTACATTTTGTAGTCAAACCTAATGTTGTTGACCCTGTCACTCATGTATCACTTCCAAAAAAAATGGACTCAGCCTCTCGAATGCTACTTCCAGACATACAAGAAGAAGACACCTTATTTTCAACTGTTACAATTTATAAATGAAAAATCAATAGTCCCTCCAGAATAAAACAATCATTATTCATTTAAAAAGATCTCTCACTTTCAAAACAGAAGCCCTCCCATTAATGCTAGGAAACCCATCTACTTGCATACTGATGATCCATGACAACTCACGTTCCTCAGTAAAATTTCTAAAATCACTCCCATGGATGTCACAGTTCACTGTCTCAACCACTCTAAATGCAAATTAATTTCCATATTCTACAAAATGCTTAGCCAGGGCATTGCGTTCATCTAATCTATGCATGCAGTATATATGTTCCCTCATTTGGATCATCATAATGATTGAATATTTTTTTTATTGTTTTTATTGAATGTGTTTTTTCATTGGATGGTTTGTATTGTTAATTGACACTACTTGTGTTGTTTATTCTAATTGATTTTTGTGATACATTGTGTGAAGAAGCACATTGATTGTGTGAAAGTGCTTACTCTGTACTAATATCATTAAAACTGTTTTTATGGTTACAGTCATGCTTTGGTGCTGTTTTGTTTTTGATTATATTACGTTTTGGTTGATCAGCACCATTAATTCCAGAGGGACTATTGATTTTTCATTCATTGATTCTTGTTTGGTGCCCTATGGAAGCATGGCTGAAGGAAATTAAACTGATATCAAATTGCCAGCTAGGAAGAGAGGTGAAGACTGGTTCCTGAAGTTTTTGAAGACTGATGTTAATCCACTATGGTGAAACCAGCAGCTAGCAAAGGTGATCAGTTGGCTGATGATGATTTTCATTTGAATAATGTTACCAGGAAGCTTGAGAATTAACTATTTAAGCTGAAATGCATTCAGTGGCAGTGCCTGCACCTGGAGGCATGCCTGTTTTTTCATTAGGTGATACCTTGTGGACTACAGGTGTTAGTGATGCCAACTTATGGTGAGACTCAACTAGGTTTACTTAGTAAATGGCAGCAATTAAATCTGGAGTTGAGTTTCAGCTACATACGTCTACTCATAGATTATTTTAAACCCCTGGAAAAAGAGTAGATTGACTCAGTTAACAAAAAGTATGTTGAGTTGTTGGATCAATATAAAGATGATTTTTTAGATAAATTAGATGGGGTGATTGATATCATTTCCTCATATGAGCAATGTCTGAGGATGCAGAAATTGAAAAAGTTGCTGTGAGATACTACAGACTTTGCTAAGGGTAATATTTTTTACATGGCCGAAGAGTTTGCAGATGACTGACTCCATGAATATTATTGCTAACAGCATCCAGAGACAGAAGGATAGTGTTGTAACTAAGACTCCTTCTGTTAGTAAACAGACAAATGGCAGTAATGAGGGGAATGTTTGTTTAGATTTGAACATTGTGCCCAGTACCTCTGCTCAGTCTCCTTTAAACCTGGCTACTTTAATCAAGCCGGTGGATGCATGGCCAAAACTATCAAATATGATTGGCCTCACAGAGACACTCCCTTTACCTCTACCGATTCATCAGAGACAGAAGTCACGTCATCTATGCTCTCTAAGTCGAGGGAGGAAGTGGCAATGCTTAATGGAGGACAACAGAACACAAACACTGAAAACAATGTGGACAGATCTGATAAGTTGATAGTTTATAACATTTCAAGTAAAGAATTGACTATAGCATAGTTATCATTGTTAGAACATGGCCTAACCTTAATTCCTGCTCAGGGTTTTAACCTGAGTGAAACAGTAATTGATATTAAAATGTTTGTGAGAAACGTTATGCTTAAGACTATGTTTCCGGACAATAATGATGAAGTTAAAAACCCTGTTTTTAGGAAACCTAGTGTGTTCCAACCGGTGTTACATCCGGTGTTTGAAACCTTCTCTAAGAAGTTTGAAATAGATTTAATGACTGCATGTGATAGTGGAAATATGAAAAGGAACTTTTATAATTTAAATGTTGATGAAAGGCAGGCATTATTGGAATTATAGTGTGATGGTGAAGTTATTGTGAAACCTGCTGATAAAGGTGGTGCTATCATCGTTATGGACTCAAAGTTTTATCATTATAGCATGCTAGATTTACTAAATGATAGACATGTTTATAGTGAAGTCATCCATGACTATGTCAGTCTGTTACATAATAGAGTGAATGCTAGTTTGAGTGACTGTCTTTATAGTGGGTTAATTTCTAAGGATTTGTATAATTATTTTACAATTGAATTTCCCATTATTCCAATCTTCCTAGGATTACCAAAGATCCATAAATGCCTTTTGAAACCTCCTTTTAGACCTATAATGTCCGGCAAAGGCTGGGTTATGGAATCATTCTCTATTTTTATAGAGATGAAGCTGAGGTGCTAAGGGATACCCAACAGCTTTTAGGAGATTTATTTAAATGTACTAAGGAACTGAGTTTTAATGGAGAGTATTTACTGGTAAGTTTAGATGTAGTGTCTCTCTTTACATGCATTCCACATGATAGTGGTATCAGCATGGTTAAGGAGTTTCTGGTAGATAACAGTGGTTATGACATGGTAACTATTGATTTAATTTGTTTGTTTTTGGAAATTGTCTTAGAAAACAATGTTTTTATGTATAATGAATGTTTATTTTTACAGAAAATTGGCATAGCTATGGGCAGTAGTTGTGCCAATAGCTACACTAATACAGTAATGGCTCAATGGGAAGAGAAGTTCATCTTTAGTTCTGCCTTTATGCCCCATGTGATATTTTATAGGAGGTTTGTAGATGACCTTTGTTTGGTTTGGAGTGGAACTCTTGAACAGCTAACTGAGATTATATACTTTTTGGAAAACACAGTACCATTTCTATCATTCACATACAAGTCATCTGCGAAGGAGATGGATTTTTTTAGATATTAAGGTTTTGGTAAACCCCTCTTGTAAGTTAACTACTACCTTATTTAGGAAAAACTGAGGAAAAAATATATTGTTGCAATGAAATAGCATGCATTCTGGACATGTGTTTAAGAACATAGCTAAAGGCCAAAGCATGCGTATATTGAGGTTAAATAATGAGGAGACTTTGTATGAGAGAGATATAAATAATTTTAGATGTGAGCTGTTTGATAGAGTTTATAGGAAGAAAGAGGTTGATGAGGCATTGCGTTTTACAAGAGAGAATAGGAAAGGAAGGGGCAAACCGTATTTCTCCCATAGGTTGTCATTGGTTAATGAGGAGTATAGTGGTTCGGCTGCAGCTGTTAAAACATTACCTATGTCTATTTTTTATACTGGAGATGTTAGTACATCATACAAGTTATTAATAATAATTGGTTGATTTTACATCAAGATGATAATATTTGTTCTATTGTTGGTGAACAACCTAGGTTTAGGTTTAAAAATAAAAAAATCTTTGAAGACATTTGTGTTACAAAAACTCCACACAGACTAGGGGTAATACTGTAGATGTTACCTCGATGCGTTGTTATTCTAGATGCAATTTCTGTAAATTTATAGATCCATTTATTGACTTTGTCCACCCGGTTATGAATAAGATGTATAAGTTTAAGGTTACTGCTGATTGTCGCAGCAGGAACCTGATTTACTTAGCCAAGTGCAGGGCCTGTAACTGTTTTTATATAGGTAAAACTAATAGGTCCCTGTTAGAAAGAATGAGGGAACATATATACTGCATACATAGATCAGATGAACGCAATGCCCTGACTAAGCATTTTGTAGAATATGGGAATGAACATGTTTTGAGTGGTTGAGACAGTGAGCTGTGACATCCATGGGGGTGATTTTAGAAATTTTACTGAGGAACGTGAGTTGTCATACATCATCAGTATGCAAGCAGATAGGTTTCCTGACATTGATGGGAGGGTTTCTATTAAACCAGTTTTGAAAGTGAGAGGTCTTTTTAAATGAATAATGATTGTTTTGTTTTTATTGAATGTGTTTTTTCATTTTATGGTTTGTATTGTTAATTGACAGTACTTGTGTTATTTATTCTACTTGATTTTTGTGATACATTGTCTGAAGAAGCACATTGTGTGAAAGCTATTACTCTGTACTATCATTAAAACTTTTTTGTGGTTACAGTCGTGCTTTGGTGCTGTTTTGTTTTTGGTTATGTTACAATTTATACCAATAAAATGCTATTTTAGAGGTTTATTCCTTTTACACAATGATTCTTTTTATGCTTTTATAAAATAAATATTCATTTTCACAGTTCTAAACATGATGTGTTTTTTGAGTGTTGAAGTCTTGAAGAAATGATCTAAAAAAATGTAATCATTTGAGTACATTGAGTATTCCTAGTTACACCCTTGGCTATGGGGGGAGTTGGTCATGCCAGCAAGCAGCCATTGACACCAAATGAGGAGCTCCTGTCCACTGTCAAAGATCCTGACAGCTCAATGGAGCCTTCATATCATGCATTTTATGTTGGTGCTGATGTGGTAGGGAGGCCAAGTGTGTCCCAGAAGCAGATTCCAGGTAGCCTTACATATGGCAACAATATATTGTCTTGTAGACTAAAATATAACTTGTCTGCTACTACTTGAGATACATGTTTTACACCTGTACGTATTGATAATTCGGAGTTATACAAGAGACTGAAGCAGTAGACATTGAGGTGGGGGGACAGCTTTGACAAGTTTCAGTTATACCCATTTCTTACAGGACATACAAGCAATTGTGTATTCACTGTCCTGCTGTGTTACTCCCATTCTGATGCCTAATTGCTGTCCTTTCCTTGCTTCATTTCTTCTAGGCCCATCCTGCCTGCAAAGTGTTGAGACATCTGCACATGGTAAGCACATTTATCTTAGCTTATTACTAAGCATTATATAGATATTCTGTATGTTTGAGGTGGGTGTAATGAGTGTCTGTACTGCTGGACCATCTGCGATTGTGTGACCTACGTTACCTCTTATTCATATATTTTGGGTTAATATTTAGTGCAGTAGTAATTTCATTCCTGTGTTTGTTGCTTATTATCACAGGTGATCCTGACAGTGGAAGTGTAGGACTCCTACCACCAGATGTTGGAGTATCGGTAGGCTCTGATAATGATGGTGGCCTAATTGAGGCTCAGTCCAGGGTGCAGAGGTTCATTCTGACACTGAGGTTGTGACTCATACATCCCTTGAATTTCTTTCAGACACAGTGCTGGTTGACTCTGACCATAGCCAAAGTGTGGACAAGGTGCCATGCAGGAAGGTTGGGTAGGTCTGCTCAGAGGAGGCCTGTTGTCTGCCCTCCATCTTATCCTTGTGTGTCATTACGTACCACTCAACATACGTATACGGCCATCATGGATGCACAGTAACATTGCACTAGGGCCTCAGAGGATATGATTAACGTTCTAGAAGTGGCACTGTCAGACATGCATGACTGCCTCCAGCATGTGGCCAATTGATTGGATCAGCTGAATGCCAGAATGGAGTGGGCAGTGTCTGGGATGGAACATCTGCTGAGAGGGGGACAGCATCCACATGGCTGTAGGGCTGAAACATCATCTGGTGTTAGCTTATGGCCATATCTGATCGCGCTCCACCAATGGTTGAGGTGTTCACTCCCAGATGTGGTGGCCATAGGGTCATGGACCTGGGAGTAGTCTTGAGGAGAGCTCATAGAGCAGACATCACTCACATTCAGATAGCACCACTGCATCTGACCATGGCCATGGATGTGACTGTGCAACTACTGGCAGAGCCAGTTCTCATGGTCAGGGGTGATGACACTGAACTGATACCTCTACCATGTGTGAACCACAAACCACACCTGTACAACATGCCAGGATGTAATGCTATCACAGAGCTTAGCTGTGTTCATGCGGACACTCACACACAAATTTCACATAGAGGGCCCATATAGACCCCCACACATACCAGCTACATGAGGCCTTAATGAGGGTTGTAAGTCATCCTGTCTTGGTGACCCTTTGATATTATGATATTATCTACATCACTGCCTGTGTTTCTTACTCACAAGCACTCACTACTTTTGTGTCAACCTTGGCCTCCTGCCTCCTCCCCACCCCACCCTTTGAAAATGATGATAACTGTGCCATCACCTTGTTTCTATCTTTTGGATTCAGGGTTACTTATGTATATATCTGTTGAATGATATGGACAATTGAGTACTTAGGATATGTATTGGTGATGTAATTTGGAGTTTTGTTCTGAATTATTACAGTATTTTAGCATTGTGATTCCTACTTCAAAATCATTTATATGGCATTCATGCTTATTGCTCCACTTGTGAGAATGTAGGGAGAAGTACGCTTTGGACTATTTTTCTGTACTGGGTATTTTAGATGCATGAGGCATGTTAATTGTTAAACTGCATACATATACATTACATAAGTCAGTCATGCCACATATTCATGTCCTTGCTGGACAACTCACACACATTCTACGTAGGTACATTTACAAGTAACAGTATACAGGTATCTGCCATTCATTCATGTTTTTACACATTTATGTTTCTTTTACAGGTTTACCCCTTACCTGGATAGTCTTGCAGTTACAACTGCTGTCAGTCATGCCTGACTCTGTCTGATGCTAGCAGTACACAGCCATTACATGAGTAAGGTTATGAGCATTGCCTGGCATCAATGTTACTGTATAGATGTGCATAGAATGAAAGGACCACCAGTTATGTGGTGAGCATGAGCACTATCCATTGCCTCTTAGCCAAGGCGGGGGTATGTTGTGCTTGCCCATGTCTTCCTACACCCACAGCAGCTGGAGGTTCCCCCTCTGACTCTTCACCTGTGTGTGAATGTGGTGACTGTGCCAGTGTTGGTGGAACATTTGCGCCTAGCCTTTGGTGTTAATGCTGCAGCTGGTCTCACAGGAAGATATTGTATAGGATAGCATAGACTGTGATAATTTCAGCACAAGCCCCCCCTCGATGTATCTAGGCAACAAAACCATAATGTCAATATCCTGATTGCACTCTCTATGATATTTCTTGTTTGAGCATGTGCCTCATTATAGCATTGCTCTATTGGTGTGTGTACATAGGTTCATAGGTAGGTACTAGGCTATTAGCCCTAGGGTCTATATAAGCCTAAGCCAAAAAGGTACCCTGGCTTTTGCCACCCAAGAAAATTATTTTTCTGTGCCCCTGTCGAGCAGAACCACAGAGGTGATCCCCAGGGTGAATTTCCTATATCCCATCCAGTCATCAAAATTTTTCTTGAAGAGTGCTAATGAGAAGCTTTGTTAATTGGAGCACCTCACTGGCCCTCCGCAAGAGACAACCAGATGATTGGATGTTGCATTTAACTGTCACCCTGAGGATCACTCACGTGGCATCAGTTGATTGAACATCATCAGCCATAGTTTGAGTGCATCCTCTGAATCCTCCAGTAAATAGACTCATGGGGCATCACCCCTAAAAACCTCTGGTAGAGCTGTGAGGTGTGCCAGATAAGATATGGGAGTCTTGGTAACTATTGGGGTTGTCAGCAAACACATTCAGAATGATTCCCTTAGTATTACACTTGACATGGAAGTTAAAGAAGTGCAACCCCTTTCTATTGAACCTTTCCCTTTTCTCTAGGTGGTGCTTTGATATCAATTTGCATGAAGTCTGTGACACCCAAGACTTAAGGGATGCATTTTGAGTCATAGAACCCCTGCATAGTTTTACCTCTGTCCTTGAGGGTAGTGTAGAATTATAAATAGTCACTGGCATGCTGTAGCATTGTGTTCAGGAACTGATGCAGGATCCTGGATACTGATACCTGAGACACAGCCTGCATGCCATTGAAAGGTTCCTGTAGCTAATATTCTAAAAGCTGCACTGTGAAGACTGGTAGAGAAAGGTGAAGGCTGCCAGCCTTGTCAAATAGAATTTGGTACATAATTCTATTATTTGTAAATACTGTGAATGTTGAACTTAAAACAATGTGGCAGCATTGCCATCTGCTGTAAAGAAAGCTAAGTCAAGCAGTTCTTGTTAGTCCTTTGAAATTCAAATTATTTCATCACTGCCTTTGAGGTTTTACAAGTTGGCTCCAGTCCGGCTGGATGGGGCTTCCTGCCTATTGTTTTAAGGCTAAAGTTAATTGCCAGAATTTACATGTAAAATGTCCTTTATTGCTCTAAGTGTAAAAGAATGTAAATACAGTTAATGTGTAGCCAGGGAACTCCAGGAAGGGTGAAGAAGATGATGTAATGTTTATCAGAACTGGAGTTCCAATTTAAACAGTGAGAATCAGAGATTGTTAAGCATTTTTGTCTGACTATTCAACTCAGCACTGGCTTGCTTTGTGTAAGTTATTTTAGAAGTATGTTTTCTTGTAGCAATAGCTATGAATTAGAAAAATATTAGACTAAGTGTTTTTCTGTTATGTCAGAACTGTATTACTGAATTATTTTAAGTTTCTGTGTGATCTCTGAACTCTTGAACGCACTGTGGTGTAGTAGTATTGTCTTGTGTTTTTAGTATTTATTATTAAATATTTTAAACCCTTTTCAACTGTAACTGGTTTATGTAGTGATAAATTAAGTTCTAGAGTAAATTGTATACTTATAAGTGATCCTGTAATAAGCCCTTCCAATACGCCTTGATTGCTTAAGTTACACAACTATTGGATAATAATATTGCATAGTAATAATTGGACACCTCTTTTAAGGGCCTTTGGGTAGTTGATAATTATTAGCTGGTGGTGGCAGGAATTACTACTGTATAGTCTGGGCATAGGGGCACAGATGGAGAATCTGTGTCAGCCTTTCTAAGGAGTGTCTGTGAATTTGTGTAAATGCTTATCTCAAAGTGTGTGTATGTGCCAGCTACTTGGGCAGGGACACGAAGCACTGGTTGGACAGAGAGGGTACTGGAGGTTATAGCTTGCCAGCTAGGCTGAGATCTGGATCCTATAGCTGTGCCAATGGGGAGTCTTACTGGGGACCTGAGAAGCAAGGGATCGACCAGCCCCAGACTGACTTTGATCTCTGTATGCTCTTAATGGAAATTGCCCTTTACTGTGTGTATCTGTTATCCTTTCCTCTCATATAAGATGCCTTCTCTGGTGTTAATGATGAGGATTGAGACTCCTTGATTGCTGGGCCAGGGCATGGGCATCACATTGTGGTTTGCAGTGGTTGGGATATCCACATCACATATTAAGTAGTTAGCAAATTCTAATTGGCTTGTAATGGTGTGGGAAGAGTGAATCCTGTAGCTTATGTACAGTGATCTCTGGAGGTGTTTTGTACTCTAAATCAGCCATGCAGTGAATACTCAAAGTTCAGATCACAATTGTTTTATTTCTTTTGTTAGCTTAGTTAGTCAGGGTCAGAAGGCAGCATGTCAGCAGAGGAGTATGGAAAGCTGACAAGGAGCCAGCTGGTGTAGATGAGCCAGGCTAGGGGACTGGTGCATGAAAACCTGACTAAGGCAGACCTGATTGCAGCCTTGGTTACAGCTGCATCAGAAAACAGCATCCAGGAGGACAATCAGACTAGCAGTGGAGATTCAATATCCTCGAAGAATGGCCAGCTCAACTTTCTGCGAAGGACAATCCAACTGGCAGTGGAGATACAATATCCTTGGAGATTGGACAGCTCAACCTTTTTGCAGTAGACTTAAAAATCCAGCTGGAGCTAAAGAGATTTGAGTTGGAGGCCAGGCGTTTGGAGATAGAAGCTGAAGAAAAGGAGCATCAGAGGAGGCATGAGAGGAAATGCTGACTCTTCACCAGAGTCATGAAGGTAATGGGGAAGGGAGGAACTGGACCCCAGAAGCACAACAGGTCAGTAAAGTTCTTCCGCAATTTAAAGAGGGGGATACTTTTGATAGTTTCATTCATGTGTTTGAGAGGGTATGCAAACAGTATAGTGTTGACCAAAGGCTTGGAGAACGGTTCCTGACCCTCTTCCTCCATGGTAAAGCTGTAAATGCATTGGATAAAATGTCTGACATTGCATGCTTTGATTATACTGCTGTAAAAAATGTCTTTTAGAATGTTTTAAGCTGACACCTGAAATGTATAGGAAAACATTTCGTGAGCATAGACGCAAGGCAGGTGAAAGTGTGTGTGAATATGTTGCTGAACTGAGCACTTATTTTCATAGCTGGGTGAATGGATGTCAGGTCACCACTTTTGAAGGGCTGGCAGACCTTTTGGTGAGGGAACAAGCCCTTAGCACTTTGCCTGAGGACATGAAGATCTGGTTAGCTGATAGACAATGTGCTACTTCAGATGAGTTGGGGAAGAAGGGAGACCTATAATTGGCCAGCAGGGCAGCCCTGCACAGGAAGGGGACCCCCAGTTCTGCTCATGGGTCTAAAGGAAACCATTGTGGGCAGCACAGACTGCCACAACAGAATCTGCCAGTAGCAGGTGAAGCCACTCATTCAGGTACACATCCAGGAGCTAGGGTTAAATGTTTTGAATGCAACCAGTGGGGCCATGTGGCATACAGATGTCAATGGAGGCAAGGTGAGGAACCAAAGGCAAGGGAGCCAGTAAGTGGGAAAGACAAAATGCCAATAGTAGGTTTTCTTGAGACAACAGGGGTACTACCATCCTGCAGATGTCCTGAGAGGAAAAGATTTAAATGAGGCAGTACCATGTACTTATGCTGTTACACGGAGTGAGGCTAGGAGACAAGCATGTGGGTCTGGTAGCCTGGGGAAGACCCAGACAGACTGCATACTTGCAGCCAGGACTGGTGAGGTGGTTACTTCGGGGAGTGAGCTATGCTGTAACAGTGAGACTGAAGGTGAGCCACAGCTGCTTGTGGGTACTTATGTTCCCTTGGACAGGGTAACTGCAAAGGTAGAGTTGAGTAGTAGTACCCAGGCTGACAGTGAGGCACCGCTGTCAGAGGATGCCAGACTTCCTGTGGAAGGGGAGCTGGGAAGGGTTACAAGGAGAGAGTTGATAAAAGCTCATCTCTCTGACCCTACATTGCAAGGCCTGAGGCAGGTAACTAAGGAGGCATCTGATTCTCAAGGAAAGGGGGAATCTGTATACTGGGACAAAAGTTTACTATACTAAGAGTGGACCCCTGAGGGAGGGCTAGAAGGTGAGACAGTACAGTAGTTGGTAGTGCCTAGAGCCTACCATCTGGCACTTCATACCATAGCCTATGATATTCCCTTTGCAGGTCATATGGGCATAAAACATACCAAGAGATGTATTATTCAAAACTTATATTAGCCTGGAATTTCCAGAGATGTAACAGGGTACTGCAGGACCTGTGAGCAGTGCCAAAAAGTAGGCAAGGCTGGAGACAAGGTGAGAGCTCCTTTGATGTCTTTGCCTGTGATTGAGGAGCCATTTCAGAGGGTAGCTATGGATATTGTGGGTCCTCTGAGTACCCCAAGTTCCATAGGGAAAAAGTATATCCTAGTGGTAGTGAATTATGTTACACGATACCCTGAGGCAGTGGCTTTGTCCTCCATTGAGACAGAGAAGGTGGCAAATGCTTTGTTAGAGATTTGCAGCAGGGTAGGTTTCCCAAAAGAAATACTGACTGACAGAAGGGCAAATTTCATGTCAGACCTCCTGGCTAGTCTGTGGAATTCCTGTGGGGTGAAGCACATGAAGACCACCCCCTACCATCTCCAGACTAATGGTCTTGTTGATTGGTTAAACTCTACAATCTAGTCAATGCTACAGGCATTTGCAGATCAGTTTAAGAGGGAGTGGGACAAATATTTGCCCCATCTGTTTCTGGCTTACAGAGAGGTTCCCCAGGAATCCACAGGTTTTTCACCCTTTGAGTTGCTGCATGGGCATAGGGTGAGGGGACCGCTATATTTAATTCAAGATGAGTGGGAAGATGTGTGTGAGTTTCACAAGGATTCTGTTGTGGCATATGTCCTAAACCTCCGGATAAGGCTAAGGGAACTCATGGATTTGGCCCAAAAGAACCTGGCAGAAGCCCAACAATAGAAAAAGGTGTGATATGACAGGAATGCTCGAGCTAGAGAGTATGCTGTGGGGCAGCAGGTAATGGTTCCCATTCCTGTCAGACACAACAAACTGCAAGCAGCTTGGGAGGGACACTACACGGTGGTAAGAAAGGTAAGTGATCTTAATTACATAGTGGAAGTGATAGGCAGATGGCAGGGGCACACATTTTACCATGTTAACATGATGAAACCTTACCATGACAGGGAGGCCCTTGTGCTGAACATTTGCAATGGATTGCAGGAGGAGTCTGAGGGAGATCTGCGGACTGATCTCTTCAGTGAGGTTCGGGCAGACACCTCAGTGGAAGGGGTAGCAATGTTCCAGCAGCTATCTCCTTCCCAGGTTTGAGAAATCTGAGCAGCGTTGCAGGAATTTGGGGACATGTTCATTAGGAAACAAGGGTGCACCCACCTGGTGCTGCACCAGGTGGATACAGGACCCCAAAGGCCTATTAGGCAGGCCCCTTATAGGGTGCCTGAGAGAGTCAAACAGACTCTGATGGAAGAGGTACAGGATGTTGGAACTAGGGGTGATTCAAGAGTCCAACAGTTCCTGGGCCACTCCAGTAGTGCTGGTGCCTAAGAAGGATGGCAGCACTAGGTTTTGTGTGGATTACAAGAAATTAAATAGTCACACCAAGTCGGATGCTTACCCCATGCCTAGGACAGATGAGGCCCTAGAGCAGCTGGGTAGGGCTAAGTATCTTACAACCATTGATCTTACCAAGGGTTACTGGCAGGTGCTCTTGACTCCTATTGCTAGAGAGAAGTCAACCTTTGTGACTCCTTTTGGCTTGTATGAGTTCACAAATACGCCCTTTGGGATGAAGAATGCCCCAGCAACTTTCCAGAGGCTGGTAGATAATATCCTAGCAGGAGCAGGAGGGTTTGCCCTTGCTTACCTAGATGATATTGCCATCTACAGCCATTCCTGGCCAGTGCACCTTCAGCATGTCAGTGAGGTGTTGTGCAGACTACAGAGGGTAGGGTTGACCATTAAGCCGAGCAAATGTCAAGTGGGTAGGGCGGAGGTCTCCTACCTAGGACATAGAGTGGGGAGTGGTAAGATAAGGCCAGAACCTGCCAATGTGGAAGCCATTCAGAATTGGCCTGCACCTGTTACTAAAAAGCAGGTGAGGGCATACTTAGGGACAGCAGAGTACTACAGAAAGATCGTCCCTAGTTATAGTACCATAGCTGCTCCCCTCACAGACCTAACAAGGAAGAACAGGCCAGATAAGGTAGTGTGGACCCCAGCATGTGAGCAGGCATTCCAGAAGCTTAAGGAAGCATTGGGAGGACCCCCCTGTGTTAGCCAGTCCAGATTACAGCAAGGAATTTGTTGTGGAAGTAGATGCTTCGAACCAAGGGGTGGAGGCTGTACTTTGCCTGACTTTTTCAGAGAGGGAAGAGCACCCAGTGGTTTATCTCAGTCGTAGGCTCCAACCCATGGAGGAATGCTATGCAGCTGTAGAAAAGGAATGTCTAGCCATAGTGTGGGCACTGCAGACACTTCAGCCTTATCTGTATGGAAGAAAATTCACTGTAATGACAGATCACAGTCCTCTAACACGGTTAAACAGAGCCAGTCAGCAAAATGCCAAGTTGCTAAGATGGTGCCTGGGGTTGCAAGCATATGATATGTCAGTGCAGCACCACAGTGGGATTAGCAATGCCAATGCAGATGGGCTCTCAAGACAGGGAATGGGGTAAGGTATACTCAGATAGACCTAACCCTCTCAAGCAGCATTTCTCAAGGGTCACTTGAAAAACTACATTGAATTTTCCAGGGGGGAGATATGTGAAGACTGGTAGAGAAGGGTGAAGGCTGACAGCCTAATCAAACAGAATTTGGTACATAATTCTATTATTTGTAAATACTGTGAATGTTGAACTTAAAACAATGGGGCAACATTGCCATCTGCTGTAAAGAAAGCTAAGTCAAGCAATTCTTGTTGGCCCTTTGAAATTAAAATTATTTCATCACTCCCTTTGATGTTTTATAAGTTGGTGCCAGTCCGGCTGGTTGGGGGCTTCCTGCCTATTGTTTTAAGGCTAAAGTTAATGACCAGAATTTACATGTGGAATGTCTTTTATTGCTCTATGTGTAAAGAATGTAAATGCAGTTAATGTGTAGCCTGGGAACTCCAGGAAGGGTGAAAAAGATGATGTAATGTTTATCAGAACTGGAGTTTCAATTTAAACAGTGAGAACCAGAGATTGTTAAGCATTTTTGTCTAACTATTAAACTCAGCACTGCCTTGCTCTATGTAAGTAAGTTATTTTAGAAGTATGTTTTCTTGGAGCAATAGCTAGGAATTGGAAAATGATTAGACTAAGTGTTTTTTCTGTTATGTCAGAATTGTACTACTGAATTATTTTAAGTTTCTGTGTGATCTCTGAACTCATGAATGGCACTGTGCTGTAGTAGTATTGTCTTGTGTTTATAGTATTTATTATTAAATATTTTTAAACCCTTTTTAACTGTGGTTGATTTATGTAGAGATAAATTAAGCTCTAGAGTACATTGCATGCTTGTAAGTGATCCTGTAACAAACCCTTCCAATAAGCCTTGATTGCTTAAGTTAAACTGCTATTGGATATTAATATTGCACAGTAGTAATTTGACACCCCTTTTAAGGGCCTTTGGGTAGCTGATAATTATTAGCTGGTGGTGGCAGGAATTACTACAGTATAGTCTGGGCATAAGAGCACAGCTGGAGAATCTGTGTCAGCCTTTCCCAGGAGTGTCTGTGAAGTTGTATAAATACCTGTCTCAAAGTGTGTGTGTGTGTGTGTGTGTGTGTGTGTGTGTGTGTGTGTGTGTGTGTGTGTGTGTGTGTGTGTGTGTGTGTGTGTGTGTGTGTATGTGTGTGTGTGTGTGTGTATGTCAGTTACTTGGGCAGGAACACGAAGCACTGGTTGGACAGAGAAGGTACTGGCGGTTTTAGCTTGCCAGCTAGGCTGAGATCTGGACCCTATAGCTGTGCCAATGAGAAGTCTTACTGGGGACCTGGGGAGCAAGGGAGTGACCAGCCCTGGACTGACTGTGATCTCTTGGTGCTCTTAAGGGAAATTGTACTTTACTGTGTGTATCTGTTATCCTCTCTTCTCATATGAGATGCTCTCTCTGGTGTTAGTGGTGAGGATTGAGGCTCCTTGATTGCTAGGCCAGGGCACGGGTGTCACATTGCCTTTCCAAGGAGTGTCTGTGAAGTTGTATAAATATTTATCTCAAAGTGTGTGTGTGTGTGTGTGTGTGTGTGTGTGTGTGTGTGTGTGTGTGTGTGTGTGTGTGTGTGTGTGTCAGCTACTTGGGCAGGGACAAGAAGCACTGGTTGGACAGAGAGGGTACTGGAGGTTTTAGCTTGCCAGCTAGGCTGAGATCTGGATCCTATAGCTGTGCCAGTGGGGAGTCTTACTGGGGACCTGGGGAGCAAGGAAGCAACCAGCCCCGGACTGACTGAGATCTCTGTTTGCTCTTAAGGAAAATTGCACTTTACTGTGTGTATCTGTTATCCTTTCCTCTCATATTCCTCTCACTCTTGTGTTAGTGGTGAGGACTGAGGCTCCTTGATTGCTGGGCCAGGGCACAGGCATCACATACACATACAGTGATCTCCACAGATTTTGGTTTCCCTCAGTTTGCTCTTGTTCTCAGATGAGGACGACAGAGGTTGCAGAGTTCCTGGAGTGCGTCTCTATCCACCCAGCAGTGTTCTAATATTTCCACCTCCTTCAGACCATGAAAAGTTAAACAAGGACTAAATGTCTTTCTCCTCCTTGCCCGAGGTATATCAGCAGTAGCATAGACTTGAGCCTGTTGCATATGCACATGCAGAAGAGCAGCAGTAGCCCCTAACATTGTTTCCCTCCAGTGTAGTTTCTGTGGTTGTATTCCAATAGATTTTGGAGTACAGGGAAAAATGCTACACTAACTGCTTTATAGTTTCTTGAATAACACCACCTTCTTTGATTGGTTGATTATCATACAATTCAGCTGCTTATGCAGTAATTAGCATGCCATGATGTTTGTTGTGTCTGCACTGCTCTACACATCATGTAGAGCCACTTACTGAATACAAATCAGCACACTATCATGTGCACATCACAGTACAACATGCACATGGTTTCAGTGAGCCTTACAGGGTTTATTGAATACTGCCTGATATCTTTTTCTGTCTCACACTGTGGCATTTCACAATATGTCCCTCAATGACATATAGATCTCTCAGTTATGAAAATAAGAATAGCAAGTGAGAAAGTGACTAATTTCTCCACTGCAGATTATTCTAGATTAGTAATTTTAGTATAACTTTGTCCTTTCTAATGCTTCCTATTGTTAACTAGTAAGACACTTTTTAAGGAAGATGGGCCCAGAAATGTCTGGATATCATACAGGTCTATGGAAGGTATGCAAAATAGACATAAAGAGCTGAAACGGTGCATATTTATTGAGATATTAACAGAAGTATAAAAACACATGCTTAATATAAATAACACTGAATATCTCTCAAGATGTGCAAGTTAGAGTACAAATATCAGTGAGTTTTCTTCAACAGCCTCTAAGGTTTCATAGTCTATAAGTCACTTGTTTTGTTTTGTGAAATATGAAGTATATACAGCAATGTTATTTATTTTTATTAGAAAGAGACAAATAGCAGTATATCCATATAGTGTGATGTAAATAGACATTCACACTTAATTTTCCTGTCTCCCACTATGGTATTTCATACTGCGCAAATTATAGTGCAAAAATCAACAATTTTCTTCAACAACATCCAAGATTTCATAGTCTGTAAGTCACATTTTTGATGTTTTTAAGTGTTAAGTATGTATGGAAATGTCATTTATTTTCATAATTAGTAACAAACAACAAGCAGCATGTCCAGTATAGTGTGATAAAAATGGACACGGACAATGAATTTTCCTGTCTCCCACTACGATATTATATTCCATATGCCTCAATAACATGTGCATCTCTCAGTTATGAAAATATTAATATAAATATGATTAAGTGGCAAACATTCATTTTTTTACTGCAGGACATCCTAGATTGACAATCTTAGTGACCTTTTGTCAATTACTTAATAGCATTTGTAATGCTGTATATTTCTAGCTGGAAAGTTGCTTAGCTATAGAAGACAGACCAACAAAATGTCTCAACACCATACAGAGCTATTGGGTATTAACTGGGAGTCTGCAAAAGAAAAAAAAAAAGAAACTGTAAGATTTGAACAAAATATACAATTTGAAAATGACAGCTGAGAAGATGAAGCCATTTACCGTGGCAACTACAGCTCACAGCCTTATTACTCAACAATAACCACTGGATGTGATGGGGGGTAGGTTATTTTGGAAGAATTTCATTGCAGTGCTAGGACCTAGCAGATCTAGCTTGTTTAGAAAAGGGAATCCCAAATAGGATGCAGGGAAGCATTACAAGAAGGTATCAAGAAAATGGGTCCTGCATATGTGCAGAGAATTTATTTAGTTATTTATTTAATGTCATTTGATTACCAGGAAAGTCAGACTGGGTAGGAGCCCATTTTCAGAGGAGGCCCGTGTAGAAAAGCTCCAAAGTATTATAATATATTTTAAGTAAAATAATTTTACAGTCTTTAAAATAATAAAGCCTACATGGTCTGTTTACACTGTGTGTGAGTCATGGCACGATGTGCAGACGGTAGCCCACCGTTTTTGATTCAGTAATCAGCTCTACATGGTATGTAGAGCTACACACCACTGCGCAAAAAGAGGTAAACACTGTGGTATGCAAATTACAGCATAAGCAGCTGAATTGCATGCTAATCAACCAATCCAAGCTGGAGGAGCTCTTCAACAAGCTACGATTATAAAGCAACAGCGTATACTTAGTGCTAAGTTTCCCTACGAATTCCACAACCTATTGGAATACAGCCACAGAAAGGAGTATACACAGAAACATATGTTAAGGACTGCTGTTGCTTTAATTCATGTGTATGTGCAACAGGCTGAAATCTATGCTGTGGCTGCTAATAGACCAAGGCTAAGAAGGAAAAGAGTTTTCAGACCCTGGGTAACTTATAACAACCTACATGATGTGGAAATTGTAGAGCTCTACAGGGTAAATAGAAACAAACTACAGGAACTCTGCAACCTCTTATCATCCTCAACTAAGAGCCAGGGCAAACTGAAGAGAACCTATTCTAGTTGAGACAAAGGCATGTGTGGCAGTTAGAATCTTAGCTACAGGTACCTTTCAGAGACCAAAACGGGACATGCTGGGGGTTTCACAGGCATCAGCATCAAGGATCCTCCATCCATTCTTGAATGGTATGCTTCAAAATGCCAGTGACCACATATATTTCCCCGTACTACTAATAGGGCAAAAAATATGCAGGGGTAACACACTACCCTGAAGTACTAGGTGTCATAGATTGCAGAAATATAGAAATTAAGGCAATACCTGGGGAACAGGGAAGGCTCTACATTAACAGAAAGGGCGTTCACTCTCTTAACTGCTAAGTCATGTGTTATGCCAAAGGAATCATCCTGAACATGTGTGCTGGCAACCCTGGCAGTTACCACAACTCACATATCTGGCACACCTCTCAACTGTATCAGATGCTTGCTAGGGGGATATCCTACAGGGTCATTTACTGGGGATGAAGGTTATACACTGAACCGTGGATGATGACACCCATCAGAAATGCACACACACCTGCTGAATAATACCGTAATGAAGTACGCGCTCAAACCAGATATACCACACAGCATGTGTTTGTGCTGCTGAAGTCACAGTTCCAGTACCTAGATACATCTGGGGTAACCCTAAAGTACAATCCATGGACGTGTGCTGAAATCTTCACCTTATGTGCCATGCTGCACAACATCATCCTGAGAAAACAGCTTCAGCAGGATCAACAAGGGGAGGGAGCACACATCCCACCACCAATGCCAAGGTCACCACAGCCACACACAGATGAGGAGTCAGATTGGGAACCAGCAGCTGCTGTGGGTGTAGGCAGGCATAGGCATGCTCATTATAACCTCACATTGGCTAAGAAACAACACATAGCACACTCACTCACCATCTAACGGCCTAAAACCTTCCTCCCATGCACATGCATATAGTAACATTGATACACTCTGACCATCAGACATAAAGGCCTCCTCTGAGCACCCCTACCCATGTATTGGCTGTGTACTGCTTGCATCAGACAGAGCCAGATCTGAAGTAAAACTGTTGCAACTTATGGATTTATAAAGTAAGTCTTGAACCTGGAGTGTATTGTGTGTTAATATGAATGACTGACATATCCTTGCATTTTGTTACTTGGGAGTGTAAGCAAGTAAAAATTGGGTGATTTTTGCACAGAAATTACCTTAACATTTGACCGCAGAGACTTATTTGACTTATATGTGTCCATTATTAAAAAGTAGCCTCAGGCATCAAAGATTCACACAGTCATACATCTCAAAAGTAGTGATGGTCACTGCATGCCCCCAGTTTAGCACCATACGTTTGTACTGGAAGATCATTAAAGAGATGAGTAAAAAAGCAATGATACTCTTTACAGTTTCAGACTTCACAACCCTCACAAGATCATTAACAATAAAGATGAAAAGTTTTGATGCTATCAGTTGTCTAACTTTTCCAATATAAGTCAAAGTTACAATTACCAGTTCAACATCACAAATGCAATTCTAGTAAGTGCTAAGTCAGCTATGCACTCTGAACATGAGACACAAAGCTAATGTATCCTTGAATCCAAAAGATACAAAACAGGGATATGGCATGGTTATCATCATGGCACATTGTGTTGGGGGGCAGGAAGCTTAGGCTGACACAAAAGGTCGGTGAGTGTGTACGAGCAAGAAAGAGAAGCAGGCAGACATTTGGATAAACCAACAAATGGCCAGTGAGACAAAATGAGTTTTAACCTGCACAGCTGAACCATGTAACTGTTGTGTGTGTGCCTGTAGGGGTCATCCAGGTGAAATTGGAGTGTGGGTGTCTGCATGAACACAGCTAAGCTCAGTGCTAGCTCTACATCTTGGCATGTCAAACAGGTGTGAGCCATGCAAGGTAGAGGTGGAAGTTCATCATTGTCACCCCTGACCATGAGAGCTGGCTCTGCCAGGAGTTGCACTGGCACATCCACACTCAAGGTCAGATGCACTGCTTTTACCTGAACATTACTGATGTCTGCTGGATAAACTCACCCCATGAGTACAGCCAAGACCATGACTTCCATGGCCTGTCATGGCTGGGTGTGGACAGCTCACCCACCAATAGAGCAGTGGAAGTAGTGCCACTATGGGATCATGATTGGGTATGGCCACATTGCCTAACAGCAGATGATGTGGCTGGCCACGCCCACAAGGATATCATCGCCCTCTCAGCAGGCATGCCATCTCAGACACTGCTCGTTTCAATGTGTCATTCATCTTATCAGTTGAATGGAAAACACGGTGGAGGCAGTCACACATGTCAGCCTGTGTCACATCTACAACCCTAAGCATTTCTCTGGATCACCTATGGCAATGTCCCTGCACCTCCATGATGGCCCTAAACATATGTTGAGTGGCACAGGAAGAGACACCTGGATCAAGTGGAGGATGGACAGCAGGCATCCTCTGAACACCCCTAACAACCCTCCTGTGTGGCTACACTTTAGCTATGGTCAGAGTTAACAGGCACTGAAGCCACAGTGACCACACTTCCCTGATCAACTGTCTCACCATCCACCTGACCAATATCTGTGGGCTAACTGGAATGGGTAGGCTTAGGCCTACTGGATGTGTCCAATGGGATTTCAGGGATGGCTGTATTTCAACCTTAATGTCAGATTCAATCTCTTGCACCCCTCAACTCTGTCTCTGTTTGGCTACTATCATCATCAGCGTCTGCTGATACTCTGACTTCAGGTGGTAGAAGTCCCACACTTCCACTGTCAGGATCACCTGTGATAATAAGCAACAAACACAGGAAAAATGTTTTACCTAAACTACTATACTCCAATATATGCTAACAAAATAACAGTGCTGCCACTGTTAGACAGTACAACAATACACACAACAGTCCTGACATCAACATCACACACTAACATTTTTCATTGAATTGCTCATTAGTACTGACATATAAATGTTTGGCTTACCATCTGCAGATGAGGGTATTGTCTGCATGCCAGATAGTCCTGGAAGATGTTAAGCAAACAGTAAGGACAACATCATCACAATTAACAGTAACAGAGGAGTAATAACTTTACCTCTTTATACATCCATTAACTATACTTTCAACAAGAATTTAGATGACAGCTCCAACCTAAGCTAATCAATCAGAATATGTTGTTAACTATAGCAATCTTCAATCCCCCTCACAAAAAAAAATCTTGTGAAACAGAAGTAATGTATTGATTTAAATTTTTTAATATACAACAGTATTCAACAAGTGAGATACAAAAGCCTACCTGGAAGCTCAGCACCAATATTGAGGACATGCAGTTCTGAACTTTTCTGGGAGCTGACTGGATCATTGACAGCGGACAGGAACTCTTCATTTGATGTTAGTGATGGCTCTGTAGCACCCCACCCCAGTGCCCATCTGATCGTTGCACACTGCAGCTGCTCCATGCAGATGAGATTATGCCAGTGGCCCTATGGTGCACTTGCTCATATGTCCTGCTGTGCCACCCATGACATTAACATCATCGACAATCTGCTGCCAAATCTGCATTCTGCGTGACATATCTCCCTGTCCCCTTTCAAGCAGGAAGGCATCATGTTGTCTAAAAGAATCAACGATGACCTGATTTTCAGTGACAGTGAGGGATGGCCTTCAAGGATTGAGATGCCTGGGTGGCATAATCTTTGGTGTCCTAAAAGATAACAGAAGGATAATACACATAAGTGTCACATAACTACAAAATTACTGTTCCCAGATAAAACTACACCAAAACTTGCAATAAAGCCCTTTACAATCACTTGTATAAGTGTACAGATTCAGCTGTTCCAGAGAGAATGAAAACCAGCACCCCAAGTAAAAAAAAAAAAAAAAAAAAGCTGCCCTGGTGGACATCCAGCATCAGCAAACTTTACAAGAAATGTAAAACGTTGCTGCCTAAGAAAACTAAGGCGAGGCCCCAATAATGGAAAAGCACCCTCCTCAGCCTCAACAGGAATGTAAGACAACATGACAAATCATCTAAGAGTAACTTTGAGAAAAACTTAGCAATCACAGCCAATGATAATCATATGGTCTTTTACAGTGAAGTATGTAGACTAAAAGGCAGGACCCAAGTATGTGATGAACAGGTTCATATTATAAAGCCGAAAGCTCTAAAGAGCGAATACAAGTACATCAACACATAAAGAGCGATGTACCAAAATAGCAAAACACGTATTGAGCGAAAATCAAAACACCGAATGTGTTTCTTTAAACAATAACGCCTTGCAGGTTTACGTAAATTAACTAAATAAAACTAAAATAATACACTTTTTTAGGCGGGCAAGCCCCCCTGCACCCCCCCACACCCCTATTTAAATATACCAACTCTGAGACTGCACTACATTGGGGGAAAGGATATATTTCCTTATGTAACAATAAAAATAAAAAGAGTAGCAGGACCAGGACAGATCCAAAAATATGTAACATATAAAAACCAAAGATGTCCAGTAGGCTGAAGCTGTTGAATACAATATATACTTTAATAAAATAACAAATAAAAACAGGTGAGCGCTTTCGTGATACTATCGCTTCTTTAGACCATAGAACATACACTGCAACAAAGCATTTAAAAACAATCCTTTAAACAATCAATTGAGAGTGTTAGTCATATGACATGCATCAGTGATTCAAACCTCTTCTTTTTAAGGCAGGCTTTAAAGAGATAGCACTATTGAGCCCTGGAAACACATCTGCTCTGAAGTCTAAGATCCATGTATTTCCTTATCCCCTGGATCGCTCTGCTGGCCAAACAAATACGTTCAATGTTCTAATTTTCACTCAATACGTCTTTCGCTATTTTTGTACATCGCTCTTTATGTGTCGATGTACTTATATTTGCTCTTTAGAGCTTTTGGCTTTATAATATAGACCCATAATGAACTAGTGATTAATGGTATCACATGCACTGATCCCGCAGAGATAGAAAACCTGGTAGTGGACACATTTGGTGAAAATTTCACTCCCTGATACCATACAGACCTATCACAAACCTTGTCCCAAACTTCTTCCCCACCCTACATATCCAAAGAGCAGGTCATTCAAGCCTTATCTAAGGCATAAAACACAGCCTCTATGGGAACAGACAGCATCCCAGGCTGTCTGCTAAACAAACTAAAAAATGAACTAGAATCACTATTAAGTACTCTATTCAATCACAGCTTGACTACTGGCTTTGTTTCTGTGGAATGGAGAACAGCAACAGTTATTCCCCTCCACAAAGGTGGCTTAGCAACAGATCCAGGGAATTATAGGCCCATAAGTCTGACCAGCCTCATCTGTAAAACCATGGAACGTACCATCATGGAGCTCATAAACCCAATTCAGGTTTGTCAAGGGCAAATCCTGCCTGTTAAGCTTGGTGGATGTCTTCAAAAATGTGGCTAGGCCATTGACAAGGACAAATTCTGTGCACACAGCATACCTCAAATTGGCAAAGGCCTTTTACACAATCCCAAACTCTGCCATTACTGATAAACTTAGCAAACTGAATGCAAGCTCTTTTGTTGTAAGATGGGTGTAGATTCAGGGCTGTTAGCACAGTGAGGATGCAAATCAGGTGTGAACTCATTAGAACTGCTTAATCCCAAATACTTGGCTGTATGAGGCAGCTGTAAACATAGTACAGGCACTCCATCAGTGTTTGTTTTTAATGGATTGTAACTATGAATGATTATAGAGTTTGTTAATTGTTGCTTAGATCTCTGTTGAAACTGTTGTCTCACTGTTCTGGGAGACTGATCTGCAAATATACAGAGCTGAGTATATTTTTTTGGTTTTAAAGTTTGTTCTGTTAGTTGTTGCTTAGATCTCTGTTGAAACTGTTTTCCCCACCCCCATTTTCTGCCATGTCTTCAGTTGGCATAATTGGTTTTTACAGCTTGTGTGTTATCTAACTCAAGGATCACTTAATTTGACCTGTTAGTAACATTCTGCATTTAAATTACTGGAATAGGGTTGCCACCTTTTCAAATGGCAAAAGTAGGACATTTTCAGGACAAACATCAGATTTTGCAGGCCGACACATACCCATGGTCAGTACAAAGGATATAACTTAACTTTTTTGCCTAAATAAAAGCTTATTCTTGTAGCATTTTAGTTGCTTATTCTGTTTCTTATAACATTTAGGTATTTAGATACAGAATAACTGTTTTAAACAACTATTACATAAAATATAGGAAATAACTTTGTCCTAAAATCTCTGGACATTTGTCATTTTTAAAATGTTTTGTCAGGACACAACTGCCCAAAGAGGGACTATCCCTCGCAAAGTGGGACAGGTGGTAACCTTATACTGGAACCTGTGTTCTGAGAGACTGCCTTACAGACTATCTGCAAATATACAGAGCTGAGTATATATTTTTTTGATTATAGAGTTTGTTAATTGTTGCTTAGATCTCTGTTGAAACTGTTGTCTCACTGTTCTGAGACTCTGATCTGCAAATATACAGAGCTGAGTATATTTCTTTTGTTTTACTGTTTGTACTGTTAGTTGTTGCCTAGATCTCTGTTGAAACTGTTTTGTTCCACCCCCCTCCCTATTTTTGGTTTGTAGTTTAAATGTGGTGGTTTTTGCAGTTGCCCGCCCCACTGTAGATTTGATCTGGGACACTCCCCCAGTCCCATCTCTTTACCACATTCTACCTAATAAACTCTTTCTGCACTTGCTTTTAGTACTTTTTAATTTAATTGCATTTTTAAACTGTGTTTGGTCTAATATTGCTACATACTCAAGTCTGCTAGCTTACACTGCATATGAATTGTTTTTACTACTGTTTTTCCTACTTTTCTGTAAAAAAACAAACAAAAAAAAAAAAACAACTGTAAGCCTGTTTCCTACCTTTCCTGTAACTAGTGTTCCAGATGCAGATTTGCTGTATCCAGGACTGCATGTAAGCTTCTGAGCCCCCCAAGCCTTTCTGTGTTGGAGGGAAACCTTCTAGCTTATCACTGGGAGTGGTAAGCACTAGGTAACCTGTCTACCACATAAGAAGTGGTTCTGGCCCAGAAATTGTAGTTATTGGCCGTTTGGGCAATCTTCCATCTCTCTCAACTTTCTGATTTGAAAGCCTGCATTTGCACTTGTTTCTGTCCTGTAACTCGTTTAGTGCAGATACAGATTCTTAGTTTTAGCACTTAAATTTGCTTATTCATGCTCAGCACTTGTTCAGAACTTGTAAGCACTAAATAACCTACTAATTACTACAGCACTCAACCTTCCTCATTAACTAGAGGAAAACAGTTTTTGTACTTACTTTTCTCACTGGCTTAGAGAAAAACAGCTCTTGTACTCACTTTCCTCACTTATCTAGAGGAAAATATTTTTTTTATTCAGGCATGTCCAAGGGTCAGCTTCCAGTGTTCTCTCCTGTCTATCTGATGAATCTGGGCATCTTGAGGCAATGTAGAAATTGCCTCATGTACACAGACAACCATCTCCTCCTACCACCCAACACTACAACCTGTGAGAAATGCACTTATCTAGCCAAACTGGAGGTAAAGCTCTCTCCAACCAAGACTGAACGTGACAGTCATGAGGAGAAGGTAAACATTTGCACCACACCACACTCATCACATAGTTTCACTAAATCTACACCACCAAAATCCACACATAGTAACACAAAAACATTCGCGGAGGCTCTCAATAATAATATGTCTAAGCAACAGAGACCTCCAAAGCAAGCAACCTCCATCCCCCAACGCAACCCAAATGACACATAGCCCACAGACTCAGTGTGCCATTCAACCACAGACAATAAGGCAAAACAACATACCCAACACACTAGTCATATGTGACTCTATAGTCAGGCATGCTGATGTCCCACTCACCAGGCTAAACAAGGAGAAGGTTACTGTCAGCTGCCTGTCAGGTGCCAGGATCCGCTACATAACCCATGCACTCAGGTCACTCCACAACAAATACAAATATGAATCTGTCATTGTCCATGCTAGTGTGAATGACCTGAGATGTACCTCCCTGGACTACATGAAAAGAGACATGAAAGAGCTCTCCGATCTTGTAGCCCAGGCAGGTATGACCCTAGCCCTGAGTAACATTCTGCCATCACCCAGAATCATACCGCAGTACAAGGACAAAATGATTGACTTCAACAATTGGCTAAGCATCTAGTGTCATTCTAAGGGGATCCAGTATCTGTCTGCTTGGGATGACATGGTCGACAGACCACGGTGCTTTGCCACAGATGGCCTGCACCTGTCACCCCCTGGGATTCTGGATACTGGCTAAGGCTCTTGCTGCCCCTATAGTGCCATTTTTAGGCAGGATTCAAATAACAAATTCACCACCATAACAGGAACAGGCAAGCAAAAACTGAGGGTAATGCTACTCAATGCTAGAAGTCTAAATCTCAAAATGCACTCACTCGAGGCACTCCTTAAAATGGAGAACATCGATATCTGTGCAGTAACTGAGACCTGGTTCAAGGCTCCAGAGAGCACCCCTGCACTACCAGGCTATAACTCATACCACGCTTTTTGGCCATGTAACCTGGCACCAAAGGCAGAGGTGTGTCCATATTCATTAAGGATATCCACACCTCCAGGCTAGTTGCTCAGCATAAAGCATCCGAGGTTATCCAAGTTCAACTAACTCTGGGCAAAACTACAATCCAAATTGTAGCTTGCTACAGCTCCCCGACCATGCACCAGGATTCCCACTCCTCTTTTCTTGATGTACTGGAAAATATTAAGGTTCAAACAAACACCCTAATAATGGGTGACTTCAACTACCCCACCATTAACTGGGAAAACTGCTCACGTACCAACTCTGTAGCTCAACTCTTTCTGGAATTCATAAACTCCAATGCCCTAGATCAACTTATCCACACCCCCACCAGGCGCAACAAATCCTAGACCTAGTCATGACCAACATGAGTGACCGGTGTTCCACACCTGAAGTCAACTCCTCGTTGGTCCGATCCGACCATAAGCTAATCACCCTTGATATCCACATCCTGCCCCCAACCCCCATTAAGGAAACCACAGTAAAAAAATGTCTCCATAGTCAACTTCATGCTTCTTTAGACAGAAGGGGTGAACTTCATGACACCCATCCAGATGAACAATACAGTTACAACTGTAGAATTCTGCCATCGCCCAGAATGATACCGCAGTACAAGGACAAAATTATTGACTTCAACAATTGGCTAAGCATCTAGTGTCATTCTAAGGGGATCCAGTATCTGTCTGCTTGGGATGACATGGTTGACAGACCACGGTGCTTTGCACTCTATAAGTACTTACATGAGTGCATGGATCGTGCTATCCCAAACAGAACCAAGATGCTATCCTGCAAAAAAAGGAAGCCAATCTGGTGGTCCCCTGTCATAAACAAACTGTACAACAGAAGGAAGAAACTGTTGCAAAAGAGAGTAAAATCCCATGAGTGGAGGGGCTCCCTGGTCAGCCTCAGTAAGAAGCTGAGATCCCTTATAAGATCCTCCAAAGCTAGCTATGAAAACAAAATTGCTTCTAATTCCAAAGACAACCACAAAGCATTCTATGGCTATGTCAAGAATCTCAATGGCAACACCCAGATCTGCTCTGAGTTACAGCAAAAAGGCATGAAAATTATAGAGCCAACTGATATTGCCAACATCCTGGCAGATAGGTTCAGTGCTAACCTTGCCCCCCTCTCACCCCCTAAAGGGCCCATCTCTATACAGGAAGTATGCAGAGTCCCTGTAATCACAACTATTCAGGTAAAAGCTGCACTCTCTAAATCCAAAAACACAGCATCCATAGGACTGGACAACATTCCAGGCTGCGTTTTACATGAACTTCAGAACGAACTGGCTCCCCACTTAAGCACCATGTTAAGTAATAGCCTCGCATCAGGCTTTGTGCCCACTGAATGGCACACAGCAACAGTTATCCCATTCCACAAAGGGGGAGCCATCAGTGATCCTGGGAACTATCCACCTATTAGCCTGACGAGCCTGATCTGCAAGGCTATGGAATGTATCATCATGGAACTCATAAACAAAGACATTGGTAACCTCCAAACTCTGGATCCCAACCAGTTCAGGTTTGTGAAAGGCAGATCATGCCTTCTGAACCTGATTGACTTCTCTGAGGCAGTCACCAAAGCCATAGATGAGGGTAAAGTGGCTCACACAGCTTATCTTGACCTCGCCAAGGCTTTCGACACCATCCCCCATTCTGGAATTATAGCTAAACTCACTAAACTAGCAATAAATCCCTATGTCACAAGATGGGTTGCCAACTGGCTCACTGACAGAACCCACACTGTAAAAGTTGCAGACTCCAAATCTGACCTCAGAGCAGTAACAAGTGGAGTACCACAGGGTTCCGTCCTGTGACCTCTCCTGTTTGGTATTTACTTCTCTGAAGTACAGGCTAACACAGAAGGCCTCTGGCTAACGATGTTCGCAGATGACTGCAAACTAGGAGCCATAGTCAAGTCCCCAAATGATGTGGACATCCTACAGAAGGGCCTCACTGAGACAGATGCCTGGTGTCAGAACCATGGCCTCAAGCTCAATGCCAAAAAGTGCTGTGTCATCCCCTTTGGTAAAAACTCTGTACCCATGAACTACCACAAAGGCAGCAATCAACTTAACACCGAATGTGTGATAAGAGACCTTGGGACCCAGCTGGAGAGTAGTCTCTCCTTTGATAGTCACATCGCCACAGTAGTCAGGAAGTCCTTCTACATGGCACACCTTATCATAAAAGGGTTCTCATCCAGGAAAAAAAGAGGTCATTGTTCCCCTCTACTCAACACTCATTAGACCCATTATAGAGTACAACACCCTTTTTGGAATGTACCTCACAAGACATCTGCAGCAGCTGGAAAGGCCACAGAAGTACCTCACAAAGAGGATTACTGGCTTCAAACAAATGCCCTACACTGATGCCTCAAAAAACTCCAGCTTTACTCTGTAGCATATCGCCTACTCCGAGATATTCTCTGCTTAACATATACAGCTATGTCAAACCCAGAGCTGCTGGACATGCTACACCTAAAAAAATCCCAATCCCTCCGAGCTACATGCTCTAGGGACCTAAACCTTGTCACCACAATAAACAGGACATGCTGGAGGGATAGATTCCTGTCCCAGAGACTTCCCATACTCTGGAACAGGCTACCCATCTATGTCAAGCAAAATTCTTTATTAGCACTCTTCAAGAAAAATCTTGATGAGTGGATGGGAAATAGGAAGTACACCCCAAGGATCACTTCTGTGTCTCTCCTTGACAGTGGCACAGGAAAATAACTTTCTTGGGTGATGTAAACCAGGGAATCTTGTTGACTAGGCTTACGTAGGCCCTTGGGCTGATAGCCTAGTACCTACCTATGAACCTATGAACCTATGCACTAGTTGGGAGAAGAAAACACAACACTACAGCAGGCTGCATCCAGTGGGTATATCAGGTTAGACTTACAAAGTGTTAGATGTAAGGTTAGAAATGTAAGTAAGCAGCATACAATTCACAGGTTTTATTCATTAACATCCAACCTGCTTTTCGTTTGTTGGCAACTGCATATGATATTATTGCCATTTAATATCCTCACACATTTTAAGGACAATGATGTAGAATGGCTTACAGACTGCATGTCTCAGATTACTGGTCAGATAAGGGAAGCATGACCAGCAAACACAGAGAGGTACGACAGAATTTTATATTTGCAAGCAATAGTTATAACTGGTTGTGTCATCACAGTGCACTACATACAAAAATAATAAATGTACAAATAACAGTTGTATGGTTTCATATTGCTATAGATGATGTTGCAGGCGGTTGTATGCAAAATGATTTCAATTCCTTGCTGCAAAGCTGTTTGTGTAGCAAAGAGGGATAAGGATCCTTCCTGTGTTCTGTAGGTTCACTGGAGTGAGAGTTCAAATCCAGACTTATGTAAAACTATCTCGTGTGTACCAACATTTTCCAGAGTGTATGTCACAAATTGGTTTTCCTTATTTCAACTACTTATCCCCTTTTTTATTTCATTTTCTTTTGGGGGGCAGTGTTTGCACAATGCACCACTTAGTTCAATTACTGGAAATGGAGGAAAAGTAATGTCAGATTTGTCTGTGCTTATCTTGTTTGTGCATCCAGGAAGCAGACAGAAAACCTGCAGACAGGACTCGGACAGCCAGTAATTGAAACCGATACATTCAATTAATTCTGTTGGGGACAGCACAAACCTGCTAAGTGACATTCCATGGAAGTTAACACAGAAACCTAAAGAATGGTTAGTAAATTAGGGAATGTCATGTAACTAGTCTTGTGGCAGCGGGTGGAAGTGTAGGGCTGGAGTGCATACACTTTTAATGCTATTCTACTTCCCATTATAGTCACTCTCACTTATAACACTTTAAATAGTGGAGCTGATATAAATTATATGTATGAGGGATGAGACACTATTATTGTGTTTTCAAATGTATGACTGAGGCTATACTGAGTACTGTATTTCTGATAGTATAATTATGCTATCTTGATGGTTTGCTATCGAAATTCTGAAAATGCATTAATTTACTGGTCACAATGTCGACCCAAAATGTGGAAATCCATAACGTCAATAACGTCAAGCAAGTCATACATGTCGAAACTGAATACATCACCACCTGTATTTCAATGTATTTGACATAGCAGTAGGTGATATCAGTCACCCATGCTTTGCAATGTAATGTACCATTACACTTTACGGTCAACCGCACATGTATTTTACCATTTTGCAGCAGGGTAAGCCCCCCTGCACCCCCCTTGTAGGGGGCTACAACCCCAACACCCCCTGCAAATTATTTATACCAACTATGACATCACACTACAGTGAGGAAATCAGTTAATTCCCTGTTCCTCACTGTACCGCTATCTCCACTAATAATACCAAAGTCAGATAATCAAAGTACACTGTCCATTCGGTATTGTATGTTCAATGTATTCTAGTTTGACACATACACAACTGGATCTGTATCCAACAACCTTGACAGGTCACACACATACATGTGTAACAGCTTAAACTGTCACCTGTATTTATGCATGATTTCTGACTATGTCTGAACAGTGCTTCTTCTGTGGCAAAGATGGAAAATCAACACTGTGGAAGAAAATGCTTTGCCCTTTATGCCTAGGTTTGAATCCCACAGTGTGAAAATCAATTTTTCAGTGTATAAAGGTAAAGTCAAATATATCAGGTCATTACAGTTATGACTGCAGTGCATGTCTGCAAACATAGCTCATCTAACAGTTGCCTTCCAATTTCTAATATACATTTCCAGGATACACCAGTAGACACCCTTCAAACTAAGGCCAAATGTAAGATTAACCTTCCACTTTCAATGATTTAATTTTTCCCTGCTTTGCACTGCTGTTCTCCACTTAACATCATGCAGAAGCAGTTGGCATTGTTGCTCAGGTTTACACACTACCAGTAAATGGGATAACTGGAATTGTGGGAACCAACAGTTTCCATTTCTCTAGTTCAGCTGGTAGACATGGGTGGTGTTAGAGGGGAAGGTGCCAGGTTTAGGGCACAAAGGTAAGGTGTCCAGGAGTTCAGGATATTTATTGGAATCCTGGTAAAGCATCACAGCCAAATGCTTCTGCAAGGGGACTATTCTGGCTCCCAATACTTGAGGCATGGAATAGTGTGGCCAATGTTATATACAGTGCCACTGGTATCCCACACACTGGAGAGCAATGTAGGCATCATTTTAATGATCTACACAGGAGAAAAAGGGATACTCTTAACCACTGGTTAGAGGAATTTGAGATTGTGGACATCTAAGTATGACAATAAGGGAGTACTTGTAAGACTTAGAAAGCTAAATATAGGCAAAACTGGTATGCATAATGCCCTTCTGTTCTTTTCTGTTCTTTTCCCAGCTACCACCTAGCATGAGTTCAATCAGCAGGGTCATGTTGCTCGAATGGAGAGACTGAGAAGAGCAAGTGGTATGTATGCAGCAGAAGATAACTGTTATTTAAGCATTAAAAGTTAAGCATAGCTTCTTTGGTCTTTTATAGAGTTGTATCAAATTGAGCATGCATATCCCAACTTTAAAAGCAAGTATGCATGTGTTAGTATGTAGCACAAACTATTTGTAAGAGTCCAATATTAGACTGTAGTCAGAGGTTGTGGGTTCAAATACCACATTTCACAACTACACAATGCTGTTATTTCTTCAATAATATTTACATTAAATTAAAAACTCTATATCAGTGGCAGAAATGCCCTGCTATAAGCTGTAATCTGTATAACTGGAGCATACATATGTGCAATATATGCACATTCCAAGGAGTACTTTAAGCAATCTGTAGTATAGTGTGCATCTGTTAGGAAATATACTTAAATGTAATACTTCAGATAAAAGAGCTGTATAATTGTATTACTGCATTGTATGTCAGATATGATGGTATTCATTTTATCTTTTTTTTTCCTGTCATCCCAACTCTTATCTCTCTTTTTTATTTTCTATTATGTGTCATCAAAATGTCTCCATGTCATCTATGTGTACCACATCACTAAATGCTACACAGCACAGCAAGGTAGGTTGTCCTCAGTGGATAAGCCTGCCCCCTCTCCACCGACTTCTGCACTGATGCCCAGCATGTGTGGGATCCAAACTGGCAGCACTGCCTCTGCTGCCCCTGCATTATCTATGACCTCAGGTAGAAGCTGGTCAGTGTTACTCTCCAGGAGCAGTGGCGGAGGTGCTGATTTCATCAGCCACAGAGAGTTGCCAGGGATGGTGCATAGAGTCAAGTGCCACACCATTGGTGTTTGGGCTATGCAGATAGAGAAGCTGCTCTCCCTCATGGTCTGTAGGTGGAGGAGGAAACTTCAAGCACTCCAACCACCATCAGAGAAAAGCGACAGTGATGACAGTCCATTTTGTGTGGACTCAATTCTCACTGTCTCCAAGCTTGATCTCCATGAGCCTGCATTGCCCCCTCGCTCACCCCAATCATGACTTCTCCCAACCTTTTATGTCCATCACTGCCCCTGTCTCTTGTCTTGTTTGTTTGCATTTGCTTCCTCACCTAACCAATTTACCTGATCCAGATATACCTACATCCCTTACCAGCAGTCCTCTCTTATTAAATTAAAAAAATAATCGCCCCATACATAGCTCTCCATTTCACACAAGTGTCTTCTTGACACAATTGATTCAGTCCAGTTAGCTATACAACTTGATTAATTTGTTGTCACCCCTTTTTGTGGAGGTGACAGTCCAAATTAATTGAATATTCTGCACAAATTTTCAGTTTACACTGTTAAGGAAATTGATAGTTGTTCTTTCCTACCTCCATCCCACACATTCCTGTATTACTTTCCCTTTGTTCTTCCCCCTGCTTGATCCCCATTTTACCAGTTTCCTATCTACCCCATTTTAACACCTTTAATCTGGTCAAATAACAGAATCACACATAACACACATAAGTAGCAGAAAAACTCTGTATCCCTTCACTTTTTGGACTTTGTATTTGCGTGGAGTTTCACATCATGTACCAATGCACAGCAACAGTGAGTGGCAGAACAACTCTGTGATTACCTGTGCTGCTTAATCCCACAGTGCTATCCTAACACACAGCAACATATGTACTATAAAGAATTAATGTCATTGCATTATCAATATTTATTTAAAAGTCTTTGAAAATATCAGATACACTTGGATTTGAACCCAGTAACATCTGAACTCAAAAAGAAATCTGTTAATGTAATTTACACTTGCTGCCACAGAGTCAGATAAGCAGCACGTGTGTTTCATAGACTTAATACTAACTCAGACTTTTTGCAATATGGCTCTCATTTGCTCACTGGTTAACTTTGCATGAACAAGGAAAGTATTGAAAATATGTATCTCACATGCCCAAACACTTTGCTAACCATCCCGCAAACCTTCTGCTCGCTGAACTGTGGAAAAGTAATATTATTATACATTACTGCTGTTTACTGTCAATATGTTGCTTATCCCATACACTGCAACCCTGGCATCTCAGAACTTTTCCCACATATATATTGACTACACTACAAAATTAATATCAAATGTTATGTGATATGCCATTTGCATCCATGTGGTAACATTCGGAACTAGAACTATTGATCCATAAGCCTAAAAAGCATTATCTGCAAGGCTAGGGAAGGAATCAGCATGCACCTTATCTACAAAGACATAGGTGACCTTCAACACACTTGACCTTACCCATTTGGACTTCTTTGATACTGACCGCACAGACATGGATTGAGGATAACAGGACATACACCTATGATGAGTCTTTCATGCTATCCCCCATTCAGGTATCATAGAGAAAATCTCCTATCTGGGAATTAACCCATACATTACTAGATGGATAGCCAAATGGCTCATCGGCAGAACACATACTGTCAAAGGTGGGGACTGCACCTCGACCACTAAACCACTTACCAATGGAATGCCACAAGGATTTGTGCTGGCCCCTCAATTGTTTGGAAACTATTTCTCTGAAGTCCAGGCAAAGGTAGATGGCCTGTGCCTTACCAAGTTTGCAGATGACTGTCAACTGGATGCAGTCATACAGAGTCCCCCAACTATGTTAACATATTACAGAAGGGGCTGACACTGACAAATGATTGGTGTCAAACTCACAGACTGAACCTTACAGCAACAAATCCCTCATTGTCCCCTTTGTCAATGAAGTACCTCTGTTAATTGTGATATACATAGGACCCCTTTAAGCTCAAACACAGCGATGCAAGACTTGTGAACACATGTTGATAAAAATCTACACTTCAATCACTATGTGTCCATAGTGATGAAACACACATTCTACATCATGCACCTCATAAATAAGGCCATTGTATCCAAGATCAGGAATGTTAAAGATTTGCTGTACTCTACCCCTATCAGACCTCTAATTGAGTACAATGCTCTCTTCTGTCTGTACCTAAAGACAAATAAATTAACCACATGCTGAAATAAAGGAACCAAGCATTTTACTCAATAAAAGATTCAGCAAAAATTGTACAAAAGTAAGTGCTTTCATAAGGCACATAGACCAAACTTCATCAGACAATAAAATAATACTACAGTTCAGCATATATACCACACCCACACCCTTCAATTAATTAATCATGAATACTCACACTAATTGATAACACAAACCGTTGCACTTGAACATAATAGAAAAACATATAAATTACATAAGATAAGAATATATAAAAAAAACATATATATAATTACATATAACTGATGCATATAGAATTCATGCTCAAAATAGTGTTTATATATTGCAATGAGAAAATCTCATCCATCTAATACCCTGAGCTTTAATTTACTGCTAATAGAAATAGTGTCATTCAACCCAGGGGGAACATGAGCGTTGAAAAAGACATGCCACCAAATTTCTTTATCTTCTAACCATAACTTCCAAGGTCCACCACAATCTCCCCGCTTGACCTGCTGTAAAACCACAAATTTAAAGCCATGGTCAGGAAACATTTTGATATGCCTAAATAGAGAATTTTTTCCTCAGACATTATATAGATGCTCATTAATGTACTGATTCAACTTCTGTTGAGTTTTCCCGACATAAAAACCGGGACATTGTGAACACAGGGCAGCATACACCACCCCTTGTTTGTGACAGTTAAACCTGCCCTTAATAGAAATAACACTATTAGATATCTTAACCTTAGATGTTAATAAGATATTTTTACACTGACTACATGCACCACAAGATGTCATTTTCCCCTGTACATTACAGTCCTTAACTTGTTCCAATAGATTTTTTATGTTCTTACCCCACCTAAACACAAATTAAGGGTGTTCTCCAAAAAAAGATCCCAACCCTGAATCACTATTTAAAATGGACCAATTCTTGTTAACTATGGCTTGCATGGTACAGCTGTCATTGGAAAAGGTAGTCACCAGTGGACATGACATGTCATTCCTCCTTCCAAACCTCCTAGACGTGTCCTCAGTTAGTAAATTAGAAGTTACATCATGGTCAACCAGGTTGGTTGTGTCAACATTGATAGATAAACCCACCATGCTCAAAACATTTTCCCCCAAGTTATTCAAAATAGGTTTAAAATAACCACTCTCACATTTTTCTATTACCTCCCTTCTAATATTGTTAATAAGATACTTGGGGTAAGCTCTATCCATGAACATTTGACACATAAAATCACATTCATCAATAAAATCACTGTAATTTGACACCATCCAGGTTGCTCTGAGCAATTACACCTTGATGATACCTCATTTAACGTGCATGGGATGACTACTGTCAAAGTGTAAAATATTATTCAAATATGTCGGTTTCCTAAACATTTTTGATTTCAAACCATCCTTAGTGTTAACCATCAAGACATCCAAATAGGAAATCCCATCAACTCCAAGACTCTATGTAAATTTCAAAAATGTGGTACTTTCATTAATGTAATTCATAAATTCTGCAATACCTTCCTCAGACCCCTCCCATGCAATAAATAAATCATCCAAATACCTCAGATACAAGATAACATTACTGTAAAAAGGAGAGGAAAACAAATAGGTTTTCTCCCACCAGGCCATCACTACATTGGCAAAAAGTGGACCACATGGAGACCCCATGGCCACCCCCCCCAAGTTTTTGAAATAGAGCCCCTCAAAATAAATAAAATTGTTCCTGAGCACTATCTCCATCAATTGTGTTAACATATTACTGGTACCCTGAGGTAACCCGAACTCCTCAAACAAGAACACAGAAAACCATTCAAGGCCTATAATTTGAGGGATGCAACTGTACAGCTCTTTCATATCAATAGTAAGAAAAGTGATATTCTGATTAACCCCATCAATGCTGTTACACTTATTCAAAAAGTGCCAAGAATCTTTGCACAAATGAGGGATGGCCATGACTCTCTCCTTTAATTTGTGATCCAAGTATTTAGCTATATAGCTAGTCTTGGACCAAGATGAATCCAAAATGGGTCTAAGAGGGGGGATTGACCAAGTCCTTATTGATCTTGGGAATACCAAAGATCCCTGGAACTTTTGGAACATCTGTGGACATATAGTTATATTCATCTAGGTCAATCTGATCCTGCATCAACATATCCAACAGATCACTGTCAATTTTACTATATGCAATATTAACCTCATTTAATGAAGCTTCAGTATACGTGTCCCCATACAGGATATCAAACATTTTTTGCACATAATCAGCTTTAGACATAGCAACTATCCCTCCCCCTTATCCAGTTGCATAATTTGCAAACTCTCATTTCTTAACTAATTCAAACAATGTTTTTCTACTGTTGACATGTTAGCATCAATAAAATGTTACCCACAAATTGCCGAAAATCTGTTTCACACATTTTTTTGAAAGCTTTAATAGCATAATGGAGCTCAGGATTATAAATACTAGGCATTCTCAAACAATGATTGTTATCATTTAAGACATCATTGTCATTCCTATGCATAAATTTCAAGTTTAATCTGCGTGTGTACATCTTAAGATCACATATAAGCTCACTGATATCACTTTTGTCACTACGTACATAATTAAAACCTTTACAAAGCACATCAGCATGTTGCACAGAAATATCAAAGTCAGTATAATTGAACACTTTAAGATCTTCCTTAGAGTTCAAAACAATAATTGGTTTACTGACAGTTACTTCAATCTTCTCCTTGTTTTCGGAAACTGGCCAAACCTCTGCCCATGCTGCTTCTAATTCCCACCCTGAGGGTACGGACTCCACTGGTGACGTGCCCCTTTTTTTATCCTCTCCGAACGTCTCGGCCCAAACTGATCCAAAGGGGCCTCTTCCCCATGGTTGTTAGATGCATCGACTTCAACATTGGATTGTTGCAACAAAACCTGCTGCCGTTTCCCCTGCACAGGTGGAGGAAGTGGGTAGGCAAAACTACCCTCATAGGCATGCCTATCCCTTTCCAGCTTCTTGGTTTTCTGACTAGCAATAACTGAAATAATCCCTTCCACCTGCTGAAAAACATGATCATATGCTTGTTTACATTGTTCCCACATATCTCCATGACAAATCTTCCCATCCAAAATTCGAATATCCTCCTGCAGTTTGTCCAATGCCATATTGTTGTGTTTACATATCAGGTTGAGCAACTCATAGCCATGCTGGTCGAAAAGAGCCAAAATCTCATGGTGGTAAGGTGAGTGTGGAACAATCCCATTTGAAAACTTCCACATGCATAAACCTTTGAGTATATGCTGCAATTTGAGGCACTCACGAAAATAAAAGTTTTCTTGTAGTATTTTTTTATAGTCCAACAACTTGCTTTTATATTCCGAAAGAAGCCCATTTAGGTTAGAAACTTCACCCTGCTGCTCATGCACTGTTGAAAGGAGAGAGTCATAGCCATCCCACATTTGTGCAAAGATTCTTGGCACTTTTTGGATAAGTGTAACAGCATTGATGTGGTTAATCAGAATATCAATTTTCTTACTATTGCTGTACAGTTGCATCCCTCAAATTATAGGCCTTGAATGGTTTTCTGAGTTCTTGTTTGAGTAGTTCGGGTTACCTCAGGATAACAATAATATGTTAATACAATTGATGGAGTTAGTGCTCAGGAACAATTTTATTTATTTTGAGGGGCACTATTTCAAACAACTTGGGGGGGGTGGCCATGGGGTCTCCATGCGGTCCACTTTTTATAGAAAACCTATTTGTTTTCTTCTCCTTTTCACAGTAATGTTATCTTGTATCTAAGGTATTTGGATGATTTATTTATTGCATGGAAGGGGTCTGAGGAAGTTATTGCAGAATTTATGAATTACATTAATGAAAGTACCACATTTTTGAAATTTACATACAGTCTTGGAGTGGATGGGATTTCCTATTTGGATGTCTTGGTTACAACTAAGGATGGTTTGAAATCAAAGATGTTTAGGAAACTGACATATTCGAATAGTATTTTATACTTTGACAGTAATCATCCCATGCATGTTAAACAAGGTATCACCAAGGGGCAATTGGTCAGAGCAACCTGGATAGTGTCAAATTACAGTGATTGTATTGATGAATGTGATTTTATGTGTCAAATGTTCATGAATAGAGCTTACCCCAAGTATCTTATTAACAATATTAGAAGGGAGGTAATAGAAAAACATGAGAGTGGTTATTTTAAACTTATTTTGAATAACTTGGGGGAAAATGTTTTGAGCATGGTGGGTTTATCTACCAATGCTGACACAACCAACCCAGTTGACCATGATGTAACTTCTAATTTACTAACTGTGGACACGTCTAGGAGGTTTAGAAGGAGGAATGACATGTCATGTCCACTGGTGACTACCTTTTCCAATGACAGCTGTACCATGCAAGCCGTAGTTAACAAGAATTGGACCATTTTAAACAGTGATTCAGGGTTGGGATCTTTTTTGGAGAACACCCTAAATTTGTGTTTAGGAGGGATAGGAACATAAAAAATCTATTGGAACAAGTTAAGGACTGTAATGTACAGGGGAAAAAGACATCTTGTGGTGCGTGTAGTCAGTGTAAAAATATCTTATTAACATCTAAGGTTAAGATATCTAATAGGGTTATTTCTATTAAGGGCAGGTTTAACTGTCACACACAAGGGGTGGTGTATGCTGCCCTGTGCTCAAAATGTCCCGGTTTTTATGTCGGGAAAACTCAACAGAAGTTGAATCAGCATATTTACGAGCATCTATATGATGTTCATAAGTGTGAGGAAAAAAATGCTCTATTTAGGCATATCAAAATGTTTCCTGACCATGCCTTTAAATTTGTGGTTTTACAGCAGTTCAAGTGGGGAGATCGTGGTGGACCTTGAAAGTTATGGTTAGATGATAAAGAAATTTAGTGGCAGGTCTTTCTCAATGCTCATGTTCCCCCTGGGTTGAATGACACTATTTCTATTAGCAGTAAATTAAAGCTCAGGTTATTAGATAGATGAGATGTTCTCATTGCAATATATAAACACTATTTTGTGCATGAATTCTATATGCATCAATTATGTGTAATTATATATGTATTTTTTATATATTCTTATCTTATGTAATTTATATGTTTTTCTATTATGTTCAAGTGCAACGGTTTGTTTATCAATTAGTGTGAGTATTCATGATTAATTCATTGAAGGGTGTGGGTGTGGTATATATGCTGAACTGTAGTATTATTTTATTGTCTGATGAAGTTTGGTCTATGTGCCTTACGAAACCGCTTACCTTTGTACAATTTTTACTTAGTCTTTCATTTAGTAAAATGCTTGGTTCCTGTATTTCAGCATGTGGTTCATTTATTTATTTTTACTGGTTGTTGTTGTGCTTTGTGGTTTCCTGTCTGTACCTAACCAGACACCAGCAGCACCTGGAGAAAACACAGAGGTTTGTGACCAGGAGAATCCAGAGCGTCCAAAACATGCCATACATGGAAAGAATGAAAGACCTATCACTGTACTCAGTATCATGCAGGCTGCTGAGATGTGACCTATGTCTGGCTTACAGAGCAGTCTCAGACTCTGCCCTACTGAAAATGCTGGATATCTACAAATCAAATGGGACAAGAATAACTTACTCCAGGATTTCAATCTAGCCTGTGACATAAAAAGAACATGCTGGTATATCTCCCAGCGATTGCCACTTCTGTGTAATAGGCTCCGACTGCATGTGAGGCAGTGCTCCTCAATGACCCTATTCAAGCGCAACCTTGACACCTAGATTGGTTATTGTAAATTCACCCCGGGGGTGGCACTTATGTCCCTTATGGACAGGGCCAGTCTGTGCGGATCACAAAATTGCTCTGCTAACAATGACCATCTAACTATGCTCAATAAGGATACTTGTGTTTTTACACAGCTAGGCTTGTAAACACCTTATGGCCATAAGGCTAGTTACCTGTTATGAACCTATGAATCTGTGAACCTATGCAGGCCTGCCATCTTCTCGAAAACAGGCCCTGCTGATGTCATCCACTATAAGTTGACCTGCAGTTGTGTTGAGTTCTGTAGTTTGTGTACTTAGAAAGGTAGGGGTTCTGTTCTTACTACAGTCAACTGTGTGCATGTGTGTATTTAGACAGAAAAGCAGAAGCGTGTATCCTACAGTTACTGCTCCAATACCATAGGTTGACATTATTTTGATACTTACACATGCCTACACATCTATTTCATGCAGGTCTCCCAACATCTTCTCTCCAACATGCCCTGCTGATGTCATCCACTATAAGATGACTGAGTGTATGTCTGTGTGTGAGACACTGTTGTCAATGTGTATTTTTACTTTGGAGCTTTTCTCCCAGGGCCTCCACTGAAAATGAGCTTCCACCCAGATGGTCTATCCCAGGAAACAAATGTAAAATAAATAAAATAAATTATTACCATGTTCTCCTCAACAGACACTGGATGGCATCAGCTATATCTGATTTGTGGATAGACTTTATTCCCACCAAGACAGGGTCATAGACTGGCCAAGAAGCCAGGTAGATGTCACCTCATGCTATATGATACAGATTACAGTGACATGGCTTTCAGTCTATCCACATACATCATGGAATGGTTTGTAGGCCCTGATCTTTCTTCAAGAGAAACCATTGTGGCCTCTCCAGCTGCTGCATGTGTCTGGTGAGGAATATGCAAAAGAAAGCGTTATACTGTATTAGTGTTCTGATGAGGTTCAAGTACAGTGCTGTCATACAATCCTAAGATCTGGATATGATGGTGTTACTTCTGATGTGCACAACAAAGGTTTTCAATACCAGTGTGGACACTTGGTGGTCGAAGTTAAGATTGCTATCTACATGGGTTCCCAGTGCTTGCATCACCAGGTTTCAGCATAGCAGAACTATTGTCAATGTTGTAATTAGCATGAATTCCCTTTTCAAAAGGACAAAATAAAATTACATTCCTGCATTTATTTGTTGATTGTGTGGCTTTGTCACCAATCATTTGAATGTGTTAGCCCCTCCTGTAGTATGCTATTATCATTGGTGGGCTCAGTGATTGCACCCAATAAGCAATAATTTACAAACTCAGCAAGCCAAGGGCTTCCATCAATCTATTTAATTTCACTCAAATTACAAATGCCATTACCAGACCCAACAAAAACAACCCCCCAGGTTCCACTCTGGACTGGATCCTAGTTACCCGCCCTAATAAAATCTCACACTCAGGCACCCTACCAGACTCCATGAGTGACCACTTGCCAGCCTTCATCCATCGAGCAACTCACTCCTCCCCACACCTACACCAATATATCCATACTCATAACCTTACAAACTTTAACCCTACAACTTTCTCCAATACCCTCAAACTAACAAACTGGGACAATCTGAAAACTCTTCCCCTAGACAACGCCATAGAGTTCTTTAACACCACCTTCTTAGATACCCTGAACTCCCAAGCCCCACCTAGAACAAAATGAATAAAACCTAACTCTGCCACATGGCTTACTAAAGATACAAAAACACGTATGCAACAAAGGGACAAAACCTGGAAACTCTACCACTACAATAAGCACCCTGATACCCTTCTTAAATATAAGCAACTCTGCAACCTAGCCAAAAAACAAATTATAAAACACAAAAAATCTTACTATACTAAACTCCAGCCAAATCATTCCAAAAACTCCAAACAATTCTGGAACTCCATCAACTCTCTTCTGAACCCAGGTACAAAAAACAATCCTTGTCCTGACACCAGTAAAACAGACACAGAAATAGCCACCATATTCAATTCCTTCTTTACCAGCTTTATAGCAGAACTCACCAAGACATTCCCTAATCACATCTCCTCCTCTCCTCTCAAACCCACTTCGCCTACTTCAACGCAACCTTCCATCCCCAACACTCCTCCCACATTTCATCTCAAACCCATCCCCACCTCTTACATAAAAAAACTTCTCTCTAAACTTAAGCCATGCTCCAATGCCCCTGACAATATCCCCTCACTTTAAAACTTGCAGCAGATAGTATCGCCAACCCCATTAGCATTCTCATTAATAGGTCCATATAAGAATCTTATGTCCCCAAACTGTGGTGTGCAGCCTTTATCCTACCCCTCCACAAAGGAGGCACAGATAATAACATCTCAAACATCCGACCAATAGTCATTCTCTCCCCAATCTCAAAACTTCTTCAAAAATGCATCCACCTCCAGCTCATGCCTTACCTTACCAATAATCAACACCTTACCCCAACACAACATGGGTTCCGTCCTGGCCACAGCACAATAACTGCTCTTCTCTCTTTCCTAGACATAGTAAACCATGCCCGTGACTCTGGAGAAATTGTATCCACAGTCGTTCTAGATCTCTCCAAGCCGTTTGACACTGTCTCCCATACCAACCTTCTGAATCACCTTTCTAACCTTAATCTCTCTCAAAACACCCTAACCTGGTTCAACAGCTACCTCTCTGACAGATCTCAGGCCGTGAAATGGCAAACTTGCACCTCAGCCTTCCTACTTACCCCAACCGGGTACCCCAGGGATCCATACTCGGTCCAATGCTCTTTAATGTATTAATTAATGATTTCCATGCTGCCATTCTTAACACTAAAATAGTGTAATTTGCAGATGACTCAACTTTAGTCTGCTCTGCTTCTAATCTCTCAGAGCTCCAAGCGCAAACTCAAATTGCCTTCTCAACTACTGAGAACTGGATGCTTCAAAACCACCTCTCCCTAAATGCCAATAAATCCAAAATTCTACTTTTCTCTCTCCCTCAGAAACTCTCCCCTTGGACAAACACTCTTTCAATATTATCAGCCATGCCAACTCCACCATAGAAGTTGTCCCTTCTGCTAAACTTCTTGGGGTTACTATTGATGAACACCTGAAATTCGATACACACATTCAGCTAAATATTAAGAAAACACATCAGAAACTTGGCATGCTATATAGAAACTCCCAGTTTCTCTCCCCATCTACAAGACAAACACTCGCCACTACCTACTTACTACCATCACTACTGTATGGTGCACTCCTACTAACCAACCTATCCTCCACCATCTCTTCGAAACTGGAAATCTGCTACAACAAAATCTCAAAATTTGCAACTAAATCTAATTACTCCTCCCACCACTGTATATCACTCCACCTGCTAAAGTGGCTAGAACTACCCAACCACCTTGATTACCTCCAACTCACTGCAGCTCACAAACTAATTTTTAAGCCAACTATATGTCCAGCTCTAACAAACATCTTACCGTCTTACATCCCTCACAGAACCCTACGATCTGCCCACCAAAATCTACTTTCTATACACAAACCAAAACGTCCCGCTGGTCATCTTCTCCTGTCCTTTTCCTTAGCCAAAAAATGGAACTCTCTCCCACCCTCTAAGAATTTCTGAAAACTTTGAACATTTTATAATCCAGCTCCATTCCTACCTCTCCCTTAACTGGAAATGTAATTGCACTCTGCCTACCTAACTTGCTAAAGACTCTTCTACATCTACTTTTACATCTACCTCTGCTCCATGCTGTTTTCATACACAGCTCCCTCTCTCTGAATTTAACATAATATATCACCAGTACCTTTCAATGTATATATTCTAAATACTGTACATACTTTTCTATCTCTCGTTTCTCTTCCCCTTCTGTGACTGATTCTCATTACTGCCTACATATAAATGTTGATGCTTCTCTGTGATTGATTTTCATTCCTGCCTACATATAAATGTTGATGCTATCTAACAAAGATAATCAACGCTGCCATGTATGCACTCCTCTTTTTCTATTGTACAACTGCCTCTCTCTGAATACTCCAATATCATGAATGTATTTAATGCAAATAGTGTACTTTCCACCTTTATTTCTCCCCTACTCTACTGCAAATTGTATTTACTGCAATCCTTCAAATATTAGTTTTTATAAATATTCACAGATGGTGTATAATTGTTAGTTTTTAAAACTATGTACACATGATCTACTGCCTCTGTCCATCTTAAATGCTGTGCAAATGGTTCCCTAATCCATTATGTAAATGTGTGTAATGCATGTTCTTCTATTTTCCAATTGTACTTTGCTAAATCTCATGATATAATACTACTTTTTGTATTACTTTTATGTAATATAGAGCTTTTCTCCCCAAGCCTCCACTGAAAACGGGCTCCTTGAGCCCAGTGGACCTCCCCAGTTATCAAACTGGAAATAAATAAAATAAATAAGTAAATATACTGTAGTCTGAACTGTTGAGAAATAGATTCCAAACAGTAAAGGGCCATGCACAGATCCCTGGGGTATGCCAGTGGTGACAGCTCTACTGGTACAGATTGATTCACCAACTTTCACAGTATGTATTTTGTTGGTGAGCCAATTGGTTACCCATCTTGTGACATATGGATTAATCTCCAGCTGTGAGAGTTTATCAATGATACCTGCATGGGGGATAGTGTCAAAACCTTAGGCCAGATCAAGCTAGGCAGTATGCACTGTCTTACCTTCATCCAGGCATATCCCACAGAGTCAATGGGCTGTGACAAGAACACAGATCACCTATGGCATGACTCAGTACATACACCTTCCTTATGTGGTTAAATACACACTTCAACGCATCTCCACATGGGCTATGTTTTCTTAGAAGGGTGTACATTAACATCCATCCATCTGAGTTGGTGGGACAGCACCTGACGCATGCACCTATAGACACATCCTGATTCTCCTCTAGTGTGAGGTAGACCAACGTGTCATCATGGACATTTTCTAAATGGACACTAGTAATATCCCCAGGTGTGTGCAAAAGACATGTGTGAGTTAATGCTACATCATGTCTGTTACTTCTGATAGATGTCCTCAAAGAGGTCATCGAGGGCAGGCATGATGACAACACTATTATCCTCTTGAACTTGACCAGGCCAAGGCATTTTACAGAATTCCACACTGAGGTATTCAATCAACACTGAAAGATGTGGACATAAAAAGCTATATCACCAAGTGGGTAGACCAGTGGATCACATACATGGCATCTAACTATGTTGACATGCATGAAGTGACTTATATCTCAGGTCCAGTGATCAGGTTCATATATCAGGGCTGTCTGCTAGGCTCTTTTTTGTCCATTATTTAAGTGATTGACATCACAGATCACATGCACATCCTGCATCCAAACAGGGCAATCATTGACTCCAAGTGTGACATTAATATAATACAGGCATTATCAACACATACCAAAGATTGCTGGCACAGCCATGACAACACCTGTAATGGCAAGAATACATGGGAGGATTTGTTACGTCAGGGAAACAAACACACAACCCAAGTATAATGTGAGCATCACACTCTATAATCAGACCAATAGGTATGTTACCTGTGTCCTGTGGTAGATGGTAAGTGGAACATCCACTGCATGTCGCCACAGTGCTGACTACTTGCTTGTATGTAATACAAGTACTGAGTATGTGAAGGATATCCATATCAGAGGCCATAATACCTCCATAGTTCCAGCCTTCATCACACCAATAACGGGTAAAATCACCCTTCTTCATGTATCTCCTTATACATCTTCCACTGATGTGTAACTGAAGTGCACCACCTTTGTCACAGCGAGCTTTCACACAGCTTATTGGCCATACCTAGGTATTCTTTCTGTAGAATATACATGATTGTCTGATGGTGTGAAACACCAATCAAGTTGTCCACCAAATGCATGTGTGATACCTGTTCTGGTGAAGCACACAGTACATACATAGGTGTTTGACATTAATGTCAGGGGCAGCATTTGTGACACTGTGCATTGTGCCATATACATATGACATGCACACCAATCAACTTGCCTATATTGCTCATAATGTCACATACAGGTATAGCAGTGTCCCTTCTAACACCTCCAGCAGATGTTACGGTACCAGGACATTGTGCATGATTTCCCTCATGGAATGTGGACATATCACAATAGTTGTACAAGTGTGTTTGTGCAAAATCATCTCTGACCACTCTAAGTCACATATGTTATATCAGAGGCATGGGTTTATTGGTGGTATTACTTTTATATTGTCCATGATTGTGGTTGTTTCTTTTAATGTTGTCCATTAGCCTTTACCTGTGTCCCACTTGCTAGAGATCTCTGCTGAGATTACACTCATATTTAGGAAAATCAGTTTGCTTCACTGTACAGTCCCTACTATACCAGCCTCAAAACCTCACATGTTTAAACACGGTGTGTGGCATGAATATGCAATGAAAGCTGCTGCTCACCGCGCATCACAGTGGACACATGTAAACTCCATGTAGATTTCATGCGAAGCTTACATGGAGTTTATTGAATCCCAGGATAATGTGAAAATATTGATTAAGAATAGATACAATTACATGACAATGATTTAATAGTTAGAGGAAGCTTAGCCATTTCATAGAAAAATTAAAAATAAGTTAGTGTAATACAAACCGGAATTGGAATATGTAATAAAAAAAGCAGGCTTATGAAATATTTAGACTGAAAGCCAGGGGACAGAAAATGATAGTAAGTGAAGAAGGGAGAGTAAGGAGATGTAAGGTATGAATAGATATTACTTCAAATTAGGGATGTAGTTTATCCTGGTGTTCAGCAAGAATAAAATCAGCTTTTGGCTAGGAAGTATTTCAGAATGGTTTTGAATGATGTGAGGCAGGGCTTTGACCAGATGGCTATAGATAAGGAGTTCCAGGCCTTAGCAACATAGTACAGGTACAGATAATGCCCAGCAGATTTGATAGGTTTGTGGACAAATTGGAGTTTTTTTGTCATTGGAGCATAAGGAATGAAAGGGAACATAGTTGTGCAGAATGTTATTTAGTGCCAGACAAATCGATGGCTTCTAGATAATTTTATAGGTGGTAAGAAGCTGTGTATATGTTAGTTGATAGAGTAGTTCTAAGTAATTTAGGGTTTTTTTTATAGGTTCATAGGTGTTTACTAGGTTGATGACCAGAAGGGTCTCTGCAAGCCTAACCATACATCCCAAATTTCTGACAAGCTCTGTTACCCTTGATAAGTACAAGCAGGTATTTGAGAGGTGAAACATTTACAAGCAGGGGCCTGGGAGATGAATCATTTACAGGCTGCCTGTGTCCATTAGAGACATAGGTGCCAAACCAATTTCCTCTTCCCCATCCAAATGTCCAAGTTACACAACCATGTTTCAGAGAAGGGGTAGTCTCTGGGATAAATGCCTGTCTGTCCAGCAGGTCCTATGTATATCACAAGCAAGGTTTTAATCTTTAGAACAGGTAGTACCAGTGCTGTTAGTTTTGCAGATATGCAGGAGATCCACCATAGTGACGTTTGACAATGTCTTGTATGCAAGGCATAGATGTCCCCTCAGACTGTAGGAAACAGAATACAGGGAAAGGGCCTTGAGGCAGTCTGCACAGGACATGTTATTTACACCCTGGATTCTTTAAGTGAGGAACCTCTGAAGACATTCCAGTTGTTGCAAATCAAATACAACTTAAAAAAATAAAATAAAATGATAAAATACCACCAAGACCACCAATCCAAAAAGTAGGCAAATTTAATGAAACACAGCGCCTCAGCTTACACAACCTTCCAAGAGTAAAAACACTACAAAATACTGTTTGCTTATATACAGCATATTACACAAAACAATCAATTAATACTGCTCAGACAAGCTCCACGTGGGTTTACAGAGTGGTCCTAGCAGCAGGGAACTCAGAAAAGTGACTACCTTCTGGATTTAAGTATCTTTGCTTTTTTTCACTTGAAATAGCTTCTGTGGCTTACCTTGAACTAGCCTGAACTGTTTTTTAACTGATTGCTGCATTATTTTAAAATCTGCACTTAAAGTTACATTTTAGTCGAATTTGATCGAAAGTTTGCTTGTTTGTTTGTTTAATTTAACTGTGGAGGCTGCCCACTAAAGTGTGCTAGCCTGTGTAACTAATTTATCACTGTTTCTGCATTTTCTGTGTGTTTCTACCAAAAAAACAAAAAACAAAAAAATAATCCTTGTTTTTCCACCTTCCTCGACTAGTTTAGACCAGTTTACAGGCATTGCTGTATTCTGGGCTGTGGTGTAGTTCCTGTGTTGTCCATTACCTTACTTGGATAGAAGGAAGTTTCTTTGCTCACCAGTGGGAGTGGGGAGCCTTGAGCAGCCTACCTGTCCTTGGGGGAAGTGAGCTCAGCACAAGAAGCTGTAGTAATTGGTTGTTTGGGACCATTTCTAGCTCTTTTGTAGTTCACTGTTTAAAATCCGTGTTTGCACAGCTTTGCGCGGTTGTGCGCATAGTGCAGCGCCGGTTAAACAAGGTTAAACTTTTTTTGGCTCCGCCAAGTCTGCTCTTCAAATTTTCCCTTAAGGAAGCTCTACTCTTAGTACAACCAGACTACTCACTGTATTATAAGCCTAGCACTTGTTCTCAATGCTTCTCTACTAAGTAAGCACTCTCGTACTAAGTAAAGCACTACATCTACTTACCACCCCTGTGAATATCCACTTCCCTTAAAGGTATACCACTCCCTTATACTGTTCTAGCATGTCGAGTGGTAGATTACTGGCGTCGTCTCCAGTTCAGCTGGTCAATCTGGGTATCTTGAGACAATGCTACAATTGTCTCATGTACACAGACAACCCTCTCCTCCTCCCAACAAACACAAATACATGTGAGAGATGCAACTATATAGCCAAACTGGAGGCTGAACTCTCTCAACTCAGGGCTGGCATGACCAGACAGGAGGAGATGGCAACCACACACACAACAATCCCAGTCCCACATAGACCTAACACAATTGCAAACCAAACACATAAAAACACAAAGACATACTCGGGGGCTCTAATAAAAAACTTACCAAAACAACAGAGGCTCCCAAAGCAGACATCCAAAAATCCACCACCTCAAAACAAAACACATGCAACACATACTTCAATAAATCAGTGTGTCAACCAATCACAGCCCTTAAGGCCAAAGACCTTGCCTGATACACTAGTAATAGGTGACTCCATAGTCAGACACACTGATGTCCCACTGACCAGGCTGAACAAGGAGAAGGTGACTGTGAGCTGTCTATCGGGAGCTAGGATCCGCCACACAACACACACTCAGGTCACTCCAAAGCAAGTACAAATATGACTCCGTCATTGTCCATGCTGGTGTGAATGACCTGAGACGTACCTCCCTGGACTACATGAAAAGAGACATAGAGGAGCTCTCCGATTATGTAGCCCAGGCTGGTATGACCCTGACCCTGAGCAGCATCTTGCCCTCACCAATAATGATACCACAATACAAAGACAAGATGATCAGCTTTAACAATTGGCTCAAGTACTGGTGTCATTCTAAGGGGATCCAATGTCTGTCTGCCTGGGATGATATGTTGGACAAGCCACGCTGCTTCGTAAGGGATGGCTTACACCTGTCACCACTGGGCTTCCGGATATTGGCTAAGGCTCTTGCCACCCCCATAGTGCCTTTTTAGGCAAGGCTCAAAAGACAAACCCACCTCCTTAGAAAACAAAAATGGAAAAAATCTAAGGGTAATGCTGCTCAACGCCAGAAGTCTAAATCTCAAGATGCAGGCACTTGATGCACTCCTCAGCATGGAGAACATCGATGTCTGTGCAGTAACTGAAACCTGGTTCAAGGCTCCTGAGAGCACCCCAGTGCTACCAGGCTATACCTCGTATCATGCTTTCCGGCCCCAAAACCCGGGCCGAACCACAAAGGGAGGGGGAGTGTCCATATTCATAAAGGACACCCACACCTCCAGGTTAGTAGCAACACATGAAGCATCAGAGACCATACAGGTGCAACTAACCATAGGCAAAACTGCTATACAACTGGTAGCATGTTACAGACCACCCTCCCAATCTCAAGAACCCCACTCAGCCTTCCTGAAGACATTGGAGGATATGAATGTATCACAAAATACCATCATACTGGGAGACTTCAACTACCCAAACATAGATTGGGTACATTATTCTAGCCCTAATATCCTAGCCCAAAGGTTCCTGGAATTCATAAATTCAAATGCACTGGAACAACTAGTCACCTCTCCCACTAGGGGAGATAATATACTAGACCTGGTCATCACAAACATGGGGACAAAATGCTCCACACCGAAGTATACCCCTCACTAGTGAGATCTGACCACAAACTAATCACCCTGGATATACATATCCCACCTCCACCCCAGCACAAAAGACCACAGTAAAAACTTCTCAAAAGCAGACTTCACTCTTCTTAAGACTGAGATGGTATCCTTTAAGCCCACTGTGCCAGTGGATACCACATCCCACAATGCCGAATCCTTCACAAATGCTTTCTATGGACTTCTCCAAGAATGCATGGATCATGCAATCCCAAACAAATCCAAGTCCCTCTCCACCAAATGTAAGCGTCCTGTCTGGTGGACCTCAGCCATAAACAAATTGTATAACAAAAGAAGGAAGCTACTGCATGTCAGAGCGAAATCCCATGAAGGGAAGACATCTCTGATCAACATTAGCAGAAAACTACGTTCTCTCATAAAAACATCCAAGGCAAACTTTGAGTGAAAAATCGCTAAGGACACTAAAGATAACCACAAAGCCTTCTTCAGCTATGTTAGAAACCTGGGTGGAAACCCTCAGATATGCTCAGAGTTGGTTCACAACATCAAAAAAATACACTGAACCCACAGATATTGCCAACATTCTGGCTGACAGGTTCAGTGCAAATTTCTCCCCTCCTTCACCCCTAAAAGAAGAAATACTTATCCCAGCTGAATGTAATCTCCCTGTCATCTCAGATGTCCAAGTGAGAACCGCCCTAAACAAAGCAAAAAACACAGCATCAATGGGACCTGACGGTATCCCGGGGTGCGTGTTACGTGAACTCCAAGAGGAGCTAAACCCACACATAAAAATGCTATTTAACCTTAGCCTTACTTCGGGATATGTACCTGAACACTGGCATACAGCAACAATGGTCCCACTCCACAAGGGGGGTGCCTCTACAGACCCTGGAAACTACCGCCCCATAAGCTTAACTAGCCTGGTCTGCAAAGCTATGGAAATAATCATTATGGAACTCATAAATAGGGACATAGGGGACCTACAGACACTTGACCCCACCCAGTTCGGCTTTGTAAAGGGCAGATCCTGCCTTTTAAACCTGGTTGACTTTTTTGAAACAGTCATTAGAGCCATTGATGAGGGCAAAGCAGTCCATACAGCATACCTGGACTTGGAAGCTTGAAAATACCATCAGCATATTTAATAGTTAGAGGAAGCTTAGCCATTTCATAGAAAAATTAAAAATAAGTTAGTGTAATACAAACCGGAACTGGAATATGTAATAAAAAAAGCAGGCTTATGAAATATTTAGACTGAAAGCCAGGGGAGAGAAAATGATAGTAAGTGAAGAAGGGAGAGTAAGGAGATGTGAGGTATGAATAGATATTACTTCAAATTAGGGATGTAGTTTATCCTGGTGTTCAGCAAGAATAAAATCAGCTTTTGGCTAGGAAGTATTTCAGAATGGTTTTGAATGATGTGAGGGAGGGTTTTGACCAGATGGCTATAGATAAGGAGTTCCAGGCCTTAGCAAGATAGTACAGGTACAGATAATGCCCAGCAGATTTGATAGGTTTGTGGACAAATTGGAGTTTTTTTGTCATTGGAACATAAGGAATGAAAGGGAACATAGTTGTGCAGAATGTTATTTAGTGCCAGACAAATCGATGGCTTCTAGATAATTTTATAGGTGGTAAGAAGCTGTGTATATGTTAGTTGATAGGGTAGTTCTAAGTAATTTAGGGGTTTTTTTATAGGTTCATAGGTGTTTACTAGGTTGACGACCAGAAGGGTCTCTGCAAGTCTAACCATACATCCCAAATTTTTGACAAGCTCTGTTACCCTTGATAAGTACAAGCAGGTATTTGAGAGGTGAAACATTTACAAGCAGGGGCCTGGGAGATGAATCATTTATAGGCTGCCTGTGTCCATTAGAGACATAGGTGCCAAACCAATTTCCTCTTCCTCATCCAAATGTCCAAGTTACACGACCATGTTTCAGAGAAGGGGTAGTCTCTGGGATAAATGCCTGTCTGTCCAGCAGGTCCTATGTATATCACAAGCAAGGTTTTAATCTTTAGAACAGGTAGTACCAGTGCTGTTAGTTTTGCAGATATGCAGGAGAGCCACCATAGTGACGTTTGACAATGTCTTGTATGCAAGGCATAGATGTCCCCTCAGACTTTAGGAAACAGAATACAGGAAAAGGGCCTCGAGGCAGTCTGCACAGGACATGTTATTTACACCCTGGATTCTTTAAGTGAGGAACCTCTGAAGACATTCCAGTTGTTGCATATCAAATACAACTTAAAAAAATAAAATAAAATGATAAAATACCACCAAGACCACCGATCCAAAAAGTAGGCAAATTTAATGAAACCCAGCGCCTCGGCTTACACAACCTTCCAAGAGTAAAATGCCCCAGGGCAGATAGCCTAATACTATACTATGAAACTATGAAACTATGAATTAAGCATACAATTCAAATCACATGCTTCCAATTACATTCTTTGTTGAGTCCCTGATGCTCTAAAGTACCGTACTTTAAAATCAGCAGGGTTTCTTTTTTTAAGAGTTTGTTTTTTTAAAGACACACAGTCACTTATGCCAACTTGCAATTTTTCCAAGACACAACCCCTAAGAGAATCAGGGTTAGAGTTGTGTGTTATCAAAAAATGACTCCCAAGGGGACTCTCTCATTTTTTATTTTTTATGTCCCTAATATGTTCCTGCAGCTGGACCCTAAAACACCTATACGTTTCCTCTATGTAAAACTTCTTACATCCATATCTCAGCACATACACTAACCCCTCCTTGTTATAACTGTATTCATGTCTAGCTGTAAACTTAATGCCATTAATATAGGGAAAATAGCTTACTACATATTGACAGATGGAACAGCCAACACATGGAACAGTGCCTTTATTTATGCTTAAGCTCTGACTGACATTAACATCTGGTAAACAAAATTGGTTATGTACCAGAATGTCAGACACATTCCTAGCTCTTATATGCAATACTCACAAAATCAGCTAGTACAGAGTTCAAAATGTTATCCCTTAGGAGCATAGGCCACAAGCTGCATGCTTTTTAAACTATTTCCTCAGTTATAACATTACTAGTTGTCACTAAGAAATCTTTCTTCTGCTCTCCATTGTTCACAGCTCTATTGGTAGATTTCCACTAATCATCATCTTCTTTCAGCTGTTCCCGTTAGGGGTCACCACAGCAGATCACCTGTTTCCATTTCTTCCTGTCCTCTGCATCTTGCTCTGTCACACCAGCCACCTGCATGTCCTCTCTCACCACATCCATAAACCTTATCTTAGGCCTTCCTCTTTTCCTGTTACCTGGTAGCTTCATCCTTAACATCTTTTTCCCAATAAACTCAGCATCCCTCCTCAGCACGAGTTCAAACCAACGTAATCTTGCCTCTCTGGCTTTGTCTTCAAACCTTCCAACCTGGGCTGACCCTCTAATATACTTATTCCTAATCCTGTCCATCCTCGTCACACCCAGTGCAAACCTTAACATCTTTAACTTTGCCACATCCAGCTCAAACTCCTGCCTTTTTGTCAATGCCACTGTCTCCAACCCATATAACATAGCTGGTCTCACTGCCCTCTTGTAGACCTTCCCTTTCACTCTTACAGGTTCTTGTCTGTCACAAATCACTCCTGACACTATTCTACATCCACTCCATCCTGCCTGTATTCTCTTCTTCACCTCTCTTCCACACTCACCGTTACTCTGAACTATTGACCCCAAGTATTTAAACTCATCTACCTTCGCCACTTCTACTCCTTGCATCCTCACCATTCCTCTATCCTCCCTCTCATTCACACACATATATTCTGTCTTAGTCCTGCTGACCTTCATTCCTCTTTTCTGTAAAGCATATCTCCATCTCTCCATGGTCTCCTCCACTTGTTCCCTACTCTCACTACAGATCACAATGTCATCTGCAAACATCGGTAGATTTCTACCAAGACAAACATTATATTTTCCACTAGCAAGGACATAATGAGAATCTCCCTGAGAGTTAACAGAATACCTCATGTCCATAATTTTTTTAGCTCCCCTGACCAGCTGGACATCATAGCCTCTTCTAATAAAATTTTTTTCTGCTTCAGCTATCTCAAAATCAAAGCTCATATCAAGGCTACATAGCCATGAATTCATAAGAATTAATTTTAGGGCAGTACCCTGACCAAATGTTTGGGGTGACAACTATTCCCAGGGACTCAACAAAGAATGTAATTGGAAGTATGTGATTTGAATTGTATGCTTAATTGATTAATTATTTTGTGAAATATGCTGTATATAAGCAAACCGTATTTTGTAGTGTTTTTACTCATGGAAGGCTGTGTAAGCCGAGACGCTAAGTGTTTCATTAAATTTGCTTACTTTTTGGATCAGTGGTCTTGGTGGTGTTTTACCAATTGTTGGATATGCCTGATTAGGTACATACCAAGGGGGCATTGTACTCGATGATAAGTCTGGTGAATGCCAAATACAGTGGAACAATGACTTCCTTGGACCTAGATACCATACCATTGTTTTTAAGTTGCACAACATAGAATAATTGCCTCACTACTGAAGACACTTGATGTTCAAAGGCTAGATTACTGTCAATATGTGTCCCAAAGTCCCTGACTACTGGGTCAAACCTTAGGGTGTGTTGTCTTTGTGATATTTACCAGGGGTGGATGACTTCTAAAAGGATAATATTATGCATTTATTGGCATTTAGTTTTAATCCATGGCTCTGGCACCAGTTGTTTGCATGTGTCTGCCCTTCCTGGAGAACATTTGTTTTGGTGACAATTCAATGACAGCTCCAAATTTGCAATCATCCACAAATTTCGTCAGCTTGGTTAGAACTGTGGTGTTCAGGGAAGTAAATGTCAAAAAGAAGCAGTCAGAAGACCTATCCACTTATAACTAGCCTCTTTGTAGAGGTGGACTCTCCAATTCTAACTTCCTGGGTCCTGTCTGTGAGCCAGCTGGCTATCCACTGGTGGAGGTTTCATATGGCATTACTGATCATTTCCATGATAATTCTTTCCATGGCTTTGCATATGAGGATAGTGAGATTTATGGGTCTGTAGTGTCCAGGGTCTGTAGATGCCCCACGTTTGTGCAGAGGAATGACTTTTGCTGCTCTCCATCCATGAGTCACAAAGTCTGTGGAGGCTACAGGTAAATAGTAATTCCAAAGGGCCTCTTGATAGGTCATGTTTCATGTTGTTTAGAAGGTATCATGAGATGTTGTCTGGGCCCATTAATGCAGTATTCTTGGCCTTTGAGAGAGCATTAAAGACCTGTTCTGTAGTGATAGTAGGGGAGTTATATTTAATGGTATTTCCTGAAAGAAGTTAAAGGGGGAGATACTTGTCAAGTTGAGCTGAATTTGTCAGCCAGTAGGTTTACTATATTTTCTGGCTCAGTATAAGGGGCTCCATTTTCAATAAGCTCTGCACACAATTGTGTATTGCTTTTGAGGTGTGGACGTAGCTAAAGAATGCCTTGTGTTTGTCCTTACCCTGGGAGACCAAATTTACCTCAAATTTGGCTTTGTTATACTTTATTTCTCCCCTGAGTTCTTTGTTTAGTTTGAGAGAGCTGTTATCCTGCTGGGTGCTGCACGTCCTAATTTTTGCCATGATTTTCTTCCTTCTGTTATTCAGCCTACCAATGTTGTGATTCTACCAGAGTGGCTTGTTTTTTGAGTTAGTTCTGTACTTCTTCCTGATGGGTACAGCTGTCTCTATGCAGCTATTAACATGATTGCATAGCACTTCTGTGAGCCATTCTGTGTAGGCAACAGTGTTCTCAGGGTTTATGAGAGCTTGAAAATTTGCCTAGTTATCACTTAATAGTAAGAAGTTAGCTTTAGAGTAGTTCCTGAATATTCCAACATTAGCTGAGTTCCATATTTTAGCTTTACTTCCAAAAAGACCATTTTGTGTTCTGACCTTACCAGAAAATACATTACAGTAAGGGGTGTGCAGTACTCTCCCATATTAGCGACAAACAGATCCAGTATGGTTGCAACCTGTTTGGTTTATTAATAATCTGGTCCAGGGAGTTTGTTTTTACAAAGTCCAGAAATCTCTGTGCCTGTATGTTTGGTGTTGTATATGATTCCCAGTTAATAATGGAGTAATTAAAGTCACCCATGAATATGGCACTGGGTTGAATGGTAAGTGTTTCCAATAAGTTTAAATACATGATATGGGTTTCCTAGGTCACAGAGGAGAACCTATAGCTTGCAAGGAAGTGGTATTGGATTTTGCCTGCAGAGATTTGGGCATGGAGAAGCTCAGGCGCATTATCCTGTTTGACCAGCCTTGAGGTATATTTATTTTTGATGTACTTCTAGACACCTTCATCTTTATTTCCTGTCTGTGTAGTAGCTGGTCTAAATGTGTGGAAAGCATTATAACCTTACACTGTTGGTGTGCTGTCCTCAGCTTTAAACCATGTCTCAGTGACTACACAGATATCAGCATTCTCTAGGATGAAGACAGCTTCCAGAGAGTGGAGTTTTTTGTTTAAACTCTTAGCATTGAGCAGTAATACCTTTAGATTTTCTTGGTTTTATTTTGCTATGTCAGAAGTACTTTCAGTTTGGCATTGCCTAAAAAGGTACTATGGGGGAGGACACTATTTTATTTAATATTTGAAAGCCTAGCGGGAAGAGGTGCAGACCATCCCTGGCAAAGCATCTCCTTCCATGCTGACAAATATTAGATTGACACCAGAATCTATTAAAGTTGGTCATCTTTTGTTGATATTCTGGCATCATCCTTGGAGAAGGTAAAATGCTGCTCAGTGTAGGATCATACCAGCCAGAGACACATATTCCAAGAGCTCCATGATGTCATTCTTCATATAGTCTAGAGAGGTATGTCTCAGGTCATTTACACCCACATGGAGTATGACTGAGTCATACTAGTACTTGTGGCTCAATAACCTGAGTGCATGTGTAATGTGGTGGATCCTGGCCCTAGATAAGCAACTGACCATGACTTTCTCCTCATTCAGAATAGTGAGAGGGCCATCAGTGTGTCTCACAATGGAGTCTCCAATGATCAGAATGTTGGCTTGTTTTGTGGCTTGCTTTATGGGCTTAGAAGTAGAGGCTCCATGAGAAGTGGCTTTATGTGTTGATGTAGGTGTTGTTTTGAAAGAGTGCATTTGGGCCTGCTGAGCATGTTTATGTGTACTTCGGCAAGGAGGTCTTTGGGATTTAGGAAGGTTACTTTTAAGTGCCTCAGCCTATGTGGGTCTATGTGTCTGCTTTGAATTTTGTGTGATGGGTAGAATGTGTGTAACTACTGACAACCTTATTGACATTAGGAGGGCTTTTATGTGAGAGCTTTGCCTCCAGTGACATTGTGTAAATGTATCTCTCACATACCATGTCACTCTCTTTGAGAATTAGCTGGTTGTCAGTAAATGTAAGACAATTTCTACATTGTCTCAGGATGTCCATATCAACCAAGATGGCAACAGAAATAGTGGGAAAGTTCATATCCATGGCAGCAGACCATGTTTTATTGATAAGACAGTTAAAGAGAGAATATAAAGTAATGACAGGAGTATCCGGTTTACTACTCTAGGAGCAGTGTTTGCCACTGCAAGCTAGATGTCCTATGTGCAACTAGGTATTGGTGAAATTCCAATGGTGCTTTTACAGGAAAATGTAAACTCAAGGGGGCTGTGTTTATACAGGCCACTGCCAAACACTTGAGGGGAAACTGGTAATTAGACCCTGATGACTTCTGGATGAAGCATTTAGGCAGATATTCTGAAGTTAGAAGCAAATCATTTTATCTTAGTTGAAACATGGCTCTCCAACAACCAGCTTAACCCTAAAAAAATAAAGCTGTTACTCTTCCTGCCTAAAGAGTTCATAAATATTAAACCCTACTTCTCCATAAAGTTCCTTAATAACACTCTCATTCAGGTAGAATCCAGTACTAAGCTTTTAGGTGTAACCATCGATGATCAGCTTAAATTTGACTTGCATGTTAATAACTGTATCAAAAAGATTAATTCAAAACTAGGGCTCCTTTACCGTAACAAGAAATTCCTTACCTCTGAAGCCAAGATTACTCCCTCTCTTACCTACCTTCTACCCAGTCTAATGTACAATTCTCAAATTCTCACAAATCTTAACTCAGCACTCCTGACCAAACTCGAATCTACCTACAAGGTAGCTAGATTTGCTGCCCAACAAACCTACAAATCCCATCACTGTCTCTCTCTAAAACACCTAAACTGGCTTGAATTACCCCACCAGCTTCTTATCTCTCAGCTCCAGATCATCCATTCTATCATATACCGGCCTTCCTACTGCGCAGCTCTATCCCCTCTCATTTCCCATTATTCTCCCTCCAGACCTCTCCGAAGCTCTAACCAAGACCTACTACAAATCTACAAACCCAAGTCTAAATTTGGACTCAACATGTACAGCTATCACCCCACTATTGCCTGGAATAGGCTCCCACTAGAAATCAGGACCCTTACACATCCTAAACGATTTAAGACAGCCACCAAAGAGCACTTTAAAAGTCACTGGTCCTGCCACTGCACTCCCCTCCTTAACATCCCCTACTTCTCATACCTTAATCTACTTTCTGCCCTTAACTCACTCTTCTCACTAGCTCTCTCTAATCTTCCTTGACTACTCTTTCTACTGTCTTCTAAAATCTGTTAAGCAAATTGCCTCAGAGAAACATTCTATTGTAATTGTCCTGCCTTCGTGCAACTACATCATAATAAACCTGTTTTTTAACCACTTACCCCAAAAACTATACTCATCTTAATGACATATTTCTTTTTATACATCTTGAAATAGTTATGCTATACTCCTGATTATTGACACTGTATAACATTGTATTTCTACTTAATGCCTTGTAATAATCCTGTAACATTGCTGTTTAATGCTAATTTATAATGAAAATTGTATAATATGTTGGAGCTTTTCTCCCTGGACTCTTCAGCTCAGTTGGACAATCCCCATCAACAAATGTAAAATAAATAAATAAATAAATACATAAATAAATAAATAAAATCAAGCAGTACTTACTGAAAATAAAACATTAGCTTGTCAACAATGATGAAAACAGGGGAGTCACCTGAATGGCTACTGCCTGGCTGCTACTAGTGTTGGTCTCACCACAGCTTCACTCTGCTGGGTTACAATGCTTCTTTGCTTCTTCTTTCACCAAAAGCAAAACAGTAGCATCATTCCCAAGATGAGAAGGAGGCCGCAGCCTGTTTGGTGATCTATAGTCTTGTCCCAGATGATGCAAGGGTCTGTAGGTTTGTTGTAGCCTTTTCTCCGGTAGATGCCTTGAATAGCAGCCAGGACAATCAGTAATGTCAAGCATAGACACTCACTGCCCAGGCAGAAACAGTCAGGAATCAATGCACTCTACTCTTTCTCTCACCACACGCAAAGTATAGGCACAAGTTCCAAGATGGCACATATGAAGCAGTTATTCTGCTTTCTGGTGATCAGCAGTCTCCAGGAAATAATGACCCTATGCTCATTCTGTCACCAGGAGCAAACCGGAACCACTAATGCCAAGGTGTCTACTGAGAGGCAAAATGTGGGCTCTCCAATTATTGCTGGTCTTGAAGTAGATGTTGCAAATTTTACAGCCAAAATGGAAAATGGGTTAATATCCTAAGATATGTAATGTGCACTAAGCAGTTATATATGAAAGAGGGGCAACTTAAGCTTTAGCTATTTAAGTGGTGAGCCACTAATTATAAAAGTGCAAGATAGACTGGAAGAGGTTGGGTACGTTGTATTCTGGTTCTATGGATAGCCAGCAAATTTAAATAGTTGAAGGGAATTAGTTTCACAAAATAATAATTGTGTGCTTACTCAAAATAGCCAATGAAAGATGAGAGGGAAGGAGATATGTGGTCAAATTAACATAAAGGGTAGGCAAGTAGAAACACAGTTGAGCTTTAAAACACAACAGCATCATGGTGAGAGGGTGGGGAAATATTAATTATGGTATGGCTTAAAAGAGACACAACTGAGGTCTCTTTTCTAGTTTAAATGTACAGTAAAAAGCAGAACATAAGAAAAACACAATGTAAAGAAAATAAATCACAATATAGAAAACAGAAGAAGGCAATAAAGTAATGCAAAATACAAGAAAGCAAAAACAAACTGATCTTTCCCTCCAAGCAAGTTGTAGCAGAGTCTGATTGAGCTTTTCCGGTAAAGCCTTGTAATGTTTTGTGTTACCCCTTAAATAGAAGGTTTAGTTCCTAGCTCCACCCTCAGGTCACAGATAATTAACCTTAGTTGACTTGTTCTAATTTCTGTGCCACTCATAAGAGAAACACTTGTGGTCTCTTTCCTAATTTAATATGCAATTAAAATCAGAATACAAGTAAAACATAGTGTAAAGAAAATGAATCACAACATACAAAAGAGAAGAAGGCAATAAGTCAATACAAGATGCAGCAAAGCAAAAACAAAACTAACTTTTCCTCACTCCAAGTTGTGGCAAAGGTTAGGTGAGCTTTTCTAGTGAAGGAATATTTGATGCATATTTAGCAATTTTGTTACAACATTTTTCAAGATTGTGATGCCTGAAGGTTAGGGAAGGGCAGAGGTAATGGCAAATATAACTTTAATTGCATTTGTAAGGACGTTTTTGGCTCTGTAAAGCATCCCTAGTTTTTGATGATTTTTTTCTTATGCAATTTTATATATGCAGGTCGAATTTAAGATTATCATCCATTATCATTCCTAATAATTATGAGAAATTACTTCAGTGGTTGTATTATGAAGAGGAAAGGACATTAAATGTCATTTTGTTTTCAATGGTAGAGGGATTTGGGGAACCAAGTACTGGTTTAATTTTTTAGGGGTGAACATGAGTTGTGAGGTACAAAGCCATGTTTCTGTTGCTGTTAAAGTTCATGATAATTTTTTGGAGGTGTGCCATGTTCTCAGATGTGCCAATGAGAATTGAGTCATTTGCATACTGTATTAGGGAAGCCTCTTGTGTGGATGTGTGGGGGTGTTGGTGGGAATGTTAAAGAGGAAGGGACCAGAGTTAGAGCCTTGTGGTACACCAGTGGTAACTGGGAGGTATGGAGGAATGTGGAATGCCATTTTACTGACAGATACCTATTGGATAGGTAGATTTTGAACCATTGAATACTGTGCTGAGTGTGACCTAATGAGGATATAAGAAGTAGCATATTGCTATGAAAAACTGTGTTGAAGGCTTTGGACAAGTCTAGAAATAAGGAGGAGACTAGTTTGCCAGTATCTCTAGATTTACTGACAGTATCTATATTGGTTAGAAGTGTGTTGTTAGTATTATGAGAAGTATGGAAGCCATGTTGAGTGGGAGATAGCAGATTTTTCTTCAGGAGATAGTTTAGCAATTGCTTTGAATACATTTTCAAGTATTTTGGGAGGATAAGACTGCTATAGATCTAAAGTTAGTAATGTCAGTTGAATTTCCTCCTTTGTGCAGAGATAATGTCTGACTTTTTCTAGAGAGAGAGATGTGCAATTCCTTCACTGACCTATTTATGAGAATTGAGACTAGGTAGGCAATGCTATAGGCTGCTATTTTAAGGTACTCACTTAGAAAGTCATCAGCTGAAGTAGAGTATGTTTGAGTTTGTTTGAGTAGTTTTATACAGGATGTGGGCAGAGGTTTGAAGGTGAAAATGGGTGTACTGAAACATGGCTGCTGAGCAGGGTTAGCATTAGATGTTGGGGAATCCTTGGTTAGAGGTGCTATACTATCTATGAAATGAGAGTTGAACTGTATTGTGGTTTCATATGCTGAGTTATTAAGAGTGAGGTTACGGCTGAATTTATTGCTGGGATGCAAGATTACTTCAATGACTGTGCAGAAATTGTTAGTGTTATGTTTACTATTATTCTGGAAGTTATTATTTATAGTTTTTTGTCTTCATAATTTGCTTTTTAGTATGATTGTGAAGCAGTCTGAAATGTTTAAGATATTGCATTGTTTTATATTTTTGTAATCCTTTCCATACTTTTTCTCTACCCTACGTTGGTATTCTACACTTTTTGGAGAGCCAAATTGCATTATTTGTTTTTTGCCACCTGCTTCTAGGAGGTGCAAAGATTTAGGATATTCAGAAAAGTTGTATTAAATTCATTTACAGCATAATCTAAGGGGAGGATTTTTAGGAAGTTCTAGTTAATAGATGATAGGGTAGTAGTGAACATTTCTGGGCTAAATTTGAAAACGTTCCAGTTTGCTTTAAAAAACATGTTATTTTAGTGAATGAGTGAGATGTCTGGCTGTATAGATTGGAAGGTGATCCCTGAGACAGTCAGACATTGTACCAAATGGGGTGTATTTGCCTGAGTCTGATACTAGGATCCAATCTAATAGGGAGTTTGATATCTTACTATAATGTGTGAGGCTATTAATTAGTTGTGGGAAACCAAATAAGTTCATACCAGATGTAGGGGAGTTAGAGTTTATGTCCAACCAACTGACAGTCACATCAACTAGTAGTGTAATATCTTGTGGAATTTATATGGATATCCAATGTAGGATATCTTCCAGTATAGCGTATTAGATTTGTAGGTTCATAGGTAGATACTAGGCTATCTGCCCGAAGGTATTTATAAGCCTAGCCAGAATGTGTTGGCTTTCGCCACCCCCTTAGATTAGTTCCCTGTGCCTCTGTCCAGCAGAGCCATTGAAGTGATCCCCGGGGTAAACTTTCTGCTTTCCATCCACTCATCAAGGTTTCTCTTGAAGAGGGTTAGCAAGGAGCTCTGCCTAATGTAGATTGGAATCTTGTTCCAGAGCATGGGAAGTCTCTGGGACAGGAATCTATCCCTCCAGCATGTCCTATTTATTGTTGTGGTGAGGTTTAGATCTCTAGAGCATGTGGCTCGAGGGGATATGGCTTTCTTTAAGTGGAGCATGCCCATCAATTCTGGGTTGGACATGGCCTTGTATGTCAGGCAGAGATCACCTCTGAGTAGGCAGTATGCAACCGAGTACAGCTGGAGTTTCTTCAGTTGAGCTGCATATGGCATCTGTTTGAGGCCAGTGATCCTTTTGGTGAGGTACTTCTGTGGTCTTTCCAGTTGTTGCAGGTGTCTTGTAAGGTACATCCCAAATGGGGCATTGTACTCTATGATGGGTCTGATGAGTAATGCATAAAGGGGCACAATGACCACTTTTGATCTGGATACAAACCCTTTTGTGATTAGGTGGGCCACATAGAAGGATTTTCTAACTACTTTGACAATGTGATTATCAAAGGAGAGGTTACTATCTACTTGGGTCCCCAGATCCCTTATTACGTCTTCTGTATTTAGGGGGCTATCACCTATGTGGTAGTTTGTGGGTACTTTGTTTTTCCAAAGGGGATGACTATGCACTTTTTGGCATTTAGCTTGAGGCCATGGTTTTGACACCAGGTATCTGTCTCAGTGAGACCCTTTTGGAGGATGTCTGTGTCTGCCAGAGAGTCAGTTATAGCCCCTAGTTTGCAGTCATCTGTGAACTTGGTCAGCCATAGTCCTTCTGTGCTTGCCTGTACCTCTGAGAAGTATATGCTGAACAAGAGGGGTCCTAGGACTAAGCCCTGGGGAATGCCACTTGTAACCGGTTTAGAGTCAGACCTAGCTCCCGTAACTCTTACCATGTGGGTTCTGTCCGTGAGCCAGTTGGCAACCCATCTCATGACGTAGGGGTTTATGTTCTTGCTGGTGAGCTTGTCTATAATACCTGAATAGGGAATGGTGTTGAAAGCCTTTGTGAGTTTTAGGTAGGCTGTGTGTACCACCATTCCCTCATCTATAGCCTTGGTAACTGTCTCAAAGAAGCCCACCAGGTTTAAGATGCATGATCTGCCCTTAAAAAAGCCAAACTGGGTAGGGTCCAGTGGTGTTTGGAGGTTCCCTATGTCTCTGTTTATGAGATCCATGATGATGCACTCCATAGCCTTGCAGACCAAGCTAGTCAGGCTTATAGGGCGATAGTTCCTGGGGTTTGTTGTAGCTCCACCTTTGTGGTGCGGAATAACCGTTGCTGTGCGCCACTCTGTGGGCATATAGCCTGTGGAGAGGCTGAGTTTGAACAGTGTGTTTAGGTGAGGGGTTACTTCGTCTTTGAGCTCGTGTAGGATGCAGCCTGGGACACCGTCCGGTCCCATTGATGCTGTGTTTTTGGCTTTGGAGAGGGCTTTTTTAACCTGAGTGTCTGTGATTTCAGGGGCACTACATTCTTCTGGTATAGTTATGGGCCCTATTGGGGGTGAGAGGAGGGTGAAGTTTGCACTTAACCTGTCTGTGAGGATGTTGGCGATATCGGTCAGTTCAGTGTATTTTGTGCCATTCTGCACTAACTCCAAGCAGATCTGAGAATTGCCACTTAGATTCTTGACATAGCTAAAGAATGTCTTGTGATTATCTCTGGAGTCCTTACCAATTTTACATTCAAAGCTAGCCTTGGATGATTTTATGAGGGATCGTAGTTTCTTGCTGATATTGATCAGGGATGTCTTCCCTTCTTGGGATTGTACTCTTTTCCATACTAGTTTCCTCCTTCTATTGTATAGCTTGTTTATAGCAGAAGTCCACCAGACTGGTTTCCTTTACTTGGAGGAGTGAGTCTTGGTTTTGCTTGTGATAGCACAATCCATGCATACTTGTAGGTGCCCGTAAAGTGCATTAGTAAAGGATTTTGCAGCTTGGACAGCGTTATCCTTTGGCATGGGGGCTTTGAAACTTTCCACCTCGATCTTAAGTAACATGAAGCTTACTTTTGAAAAGTTTTTCACGGTAGTTTGTTTGACCAGAGGTGGGGGCAGAATGTGGATATCCAGAGTGATTAGTTTATGGTCAGATCTAACCAGCGAGGGGTTGACCTCTGGTGTGGAACACTGGTCGCCCATGTTGGTGATGACCAGGTTGAATATGTTGTCACCTCTGGTGGGGGTGTTGACCAGTTGATCCAGGGCATTTGAGTTTATAAATTCTAGGAAATGTTGGGCATGGAAGTTAGTAGTTGAGCAGTTCTCCCAGTTAAAGTTTGGGTAATTGAAATCACCCAATATCAGGGTGTTTGGTAGGACCTTTATCTTTCCCAGTGTTTCCGGAAATGCGGAATGGGGGTCCTGGGACATGGTGGGTGATCTGTAGCAAGCACCAATTTGAAATGCAGTTTTGCCCATTGTTAGTTAGACATGGATGATCTCTGAAGCATCGTGCTGTGTCACTAACCTGGAGGTGTGGGTATCCTTGATGAATATGGATACGCCCTCACCTTTTATATTTCGGTCCGGGTTTTGTGGCTGAAATGTATGGTATGAGATGTAGCCTGGTAGTGCTGGGGTGCTCTCTGGAGCCTTAAATCAGGTTTCTGTTACTGCACATATATCAATTTTCTCCATACTGAGGAGTGCCTCGAGTGCATGCATTTTGAGGTTTAGACTTCTGGCATTGAGTAGCATTACCCTCAGGTTTTTTTACTTGTGCTATTTATGGCAGTGGGTTTGTCTTTTGAGCCTTGTCTAAAAAAGGCACTATGGGGGTGGCAAGAGCCTTGGCCAGTATTCAAAAGCCTAAGGGTGACAGGTGCAAGCTGTCTCTAGCAAAGCAGCGTGCTTGTCGAGCATGTCATCCCAGGCTGATTGACACTGGATCCCCTTTGAATGACACCAGAAGCTTAGCCAATTGTTGAAATTGATAATTTTTTTTATACCATGGTATAATTCTTGGTGAGGGCAGGATGCTGCTCAGGGTCAGGGTCATGCTGGCCTGGGCTATGTGATCAGAGAGCTTCTTCATGTCTATTTTCATGTAGTCCAGGGAGGTACAGCTCAGGTCATTCACACCAACATGGACAATGACAGAGTCATATTTGTACTTGTTCTGGAGTGACCTGAGTGCTTGTGTTATGTGGCGGATCCTGGCACCCAACAGGCACCTAACAGTAACCTTCTCCTTGTTCAGCCTAGTGAATGGGATGTCAGTGTGCCTGATTATAGAGTCACCTATTACTAGTGTGTTGGGTATGTTATTTTGCCTTAAGAGCTGTGATTGTGTGGCACACTGGTTTTGTGAAGAATGTGTTTCATGGCTTGTGTTGGGGGGTGGAGGTTGCTTGGATGTCTGCTTTGGAGATCTCTGTTGCTTTTGCAGATTTTTATTTAGAGCCTTCGTGTATGTTTTTGTATATTTATGTGTGTTTTTTGACAGTGCTGGTTTCATAGGTCTATGTGAGACTGGTGGTTTGATGCAAGTAATTCCCTTCTCCTCTTGACTGTCTGGTCCAGTCTTGGGTTGAGAGAGCTTAGCCTCCAGTTTGGCTGTATAATTGCATCTCTCGCATGTATTAGTGTTTGGTGGTAGGAGGAGAGGGATGTCTGTGTAAATGAGGCAGTAACATTGCCTCACAATGCCCAGATTCACCAGTTGGACCAGAGAGTACACTTAAAACTGCCCTTTGGACATGCCTTGATAGGTGCAGTGAGCTGTTTTACTGATTGGCTGGTAAGGTCGTATAGAGAGCCTTGTCCTTCTCTACAGTATAGGGAGTATAGTGCTAAGGTTTATTATTGCTTGCTATGAGTTTTGAGCAAGTGCTGGGCTGAGAAATGAATGGTTTGAGTGCTTAAGTTGAAAGTTTGTCTAGTTCCAAGGGAAAAATTGAAGAGTACACTTTGTGGAGCCGGGAATAGTTATACCTTAGGTAACCGGCGCTACCCGGCACGCAAAACCACACAAATGCAAGTTTTATAGCAGGGACATTAAAGAGACAGAAATTAGCCCAAAATGACCAAAAACTACTAATTTCTGGGCTGAAACCACTCCTCCAGGGACAAATAGGCTACTCAAAGCTCCCCTCTCTCACAGGTGAACAGAGAAACTTCCTCCAAGTAAGATATGGGCAAACAGAAACTTGTAACACAGCCCTGAATTCACGAAAAACTGCTTTGAAACCAATCAACCAAACAAAACAAGACGAGGAACCTTGTTTACAGACAGAAACGCCACCGAGACAAAAGCTTCTTAACGCTTTTATTTTGAACCAACAAAAGAGCGTTTTCGCCACAGATCACTGCAGCTTCTTCAGAGAGACAAATTAAACAAGAAAACACTCCAATTTAAAATACTAAATCAGGAAGTAACGTGTTCCTGTTTCCTGTTACTGACAAATTATTTTTTAAAAACACATGCCAAGTACCTAATCATAAAACATATTTAAAAACATTTTTTATGTGTAAAAACGCGAACTACACCAAAGGGTAAGTTCACTTATATAACTTAAATCTCCACGACTTAACCAAAATACAGATGACAGAAACCAGATGTCATTACTATTTACTACGAACTCCATATGTAGTGTGTAAATAGGTCTATCAGGAATAAGTCCCGATACTCATGAGAAATATTAACAGTGGTGTACAATGTACAATAAACAATATATGGACAACCCATATTTGTTCAATTCAAGCTTGATTCAATCTTCTTGTTATTTTATTTAAATTAAAGACGTGCAGGACTAAATGAAAAGAATCAGTGCCTTGCAAGTACTCTTACAAGCAAAAGTGTCTGCACGTCACTGCCAATAGTTTCGTCCTACTGGAGCCCTAGGACTGGTTAAAAAACCTTAATGTTAGGTAGATACCGCCACAGATGATCTAAAGACAGGTCAGCTCATTAGACCCAATATATCAGTTCAAAGAACTGAAAAATAAACAAACAAAACTGCCAAAGCATTGACTAGTTAGATCAACAAGATGCTGACCAATGTCCAAGTCGGATCTAATGTCATAGGTGCCTAAATGATACCTATGAAAAATTGTTACCTAAAATAACTTTTTAATTTAAGAACTGGGGCAATATTACAGTTGGTGTTAAGGCCAGGAAAACAAAAAGCATCAAGGCGCAATTGCCAATCCAGCTCATAGTTTTCTAAAATTAAAGGTGTAGGGCCCCCCCTAATTTTTACGGGTACATGGTCTATAGCCATGAAACTGAAGCTGTGTCCAGGGAACAAGGTAGTGTGTTTGGCCAGTGCATTGTCATCCTTGCATGTTCTAATTGCATACAAGTGCTCGTACATCCTATCTCGTAGTCGCCTGTCGGTTTTCCGATGTAAAACCCAGGACAACAATTGCACATGGCAATATATATGACCGATTTGCTCTCACAATTGAGTGCATGTCTGATGACAAAATAAAAGCGTTAAGAAGCTTTTGACTCGGTGGCGTTTCTGTCTGTAAACAAGGTTCCTCGTCTTGTTTTGTTTGGCTGATTGGTTTTAAAGCAGTTTCCGTGGTTTGTCGTTGGAGGATTCCTGTTGGTTTGCAGCTCAGCAGCCTTCCGTGGTTCATGTTTACTCACCGTTTGTTGGTATTTGGTATCTAACATTTAAGCGAATGGCTACTGGTAGTACTACTACCGATACAGACTTAACCTCGCTGATAGCAGGTCTATCAGCTAGACTTGATGACATTAACTCCAGGATGGACACGATGCAAGTATCATTCCTTGCATTGAGAAACGGTCCTATTGGGAATGTTTCGACCACAGAGCAGAGTCAGGGACCAAATGATGATTGGATCCCAGCAGCGCAACCTGTCCCTCGGTCTATGTCAACTACCGATGTTCCTGGCACAGGGGTGAGTCAGGGATGTGGTTTACAACTTTCCGGTTTAAGCCCGAGGGGGTCAGAAACAGCAAGACGGACTGGGTCGTATGCTGCAGTAGCATCTAGCGAACGCACCACAGTCCAACCAACTGCTCGGAATGGAGTGTTTGTTTCTACCAGCAATGCCAATAGGCCTTCTGGGTCTAATAATAGTATTCCAGACCTTGGCGGCTGGTTACTGGACACTACTAACTTGTTGTTCATCGAGAACGGAACAAACACAGGTACTGTTGCAATTAATGACAACTTATGCTTAGCTGAAAAGCTTAAAATTTTTGACTCTAAACTATTAAAACTAAAGAAACTGCAGCTCGAGTCTGCGTACTTTAAGCAATGCATTAATGAAAACATTGTACCAAAAGGCCTTCGGAATAATTTCACGCCTTCTGGTTTAATTTCAGACCACGACTTTTTGGTGGACTTAGAGGCACTATTTCAAAAACAGGGTGCCGAGTTAATGATTGTAATTATTAAACACTACGGAGTAAATGTTGATGTTGTTTTAAAAGAAATTAATGATTTAGACAATGAGATTAAGCAACATTTAGATTTTAGTAGATACCAGTTCGATTATGGACGAATCCTGTCCAGCATTGACACACTACTACTTAAATTAAAGGGTAATAAGAGTAAAAAATTGAGTAGGGACAGAGAAGCTTATGGCAAAAATGCTGCTTACCCTAACCTTAAAGGGACTAGACATGTACGTATTAGTAGTAACAATGAACATCCTTTTCAAACACTAGGTGAGGATGAGAATAGGGTAGAAGACTTTGATGAAGATGATACTGGGAATGTCTACGTTACTCCAACACCTAGAAGGAGTAATAGAATTAAGGGCTTTGCTAAAGATAAAGGCAGTCACGATAGAAGTGACAAAGGTTCCAATGACAACAGGAACCAAACCACTCATAATACAGGGAACGGTAACAACAATAACAAAAATTTTTTTAGGACAACGCAGCAAGAAGACTTACAGGAACAGAACAAAGTAGGAAACTCGTCCCTGGTTGACCCTACACTTTACTCCCTGGTTGCAGACAGTTCTAGGATGGCTGATGCTGATGATTTAAGTTCATCTTCCCAAATGGGGGCTCCCGTTATTCTTACTAATATGAATGGTGATTTCACCATTTATAATTTCTCTGACATTATTTTGGACCAACAATTGATAGAATTGTTGGCTTTCGGAAACACTTTTGTTCCGACTTCCTATGGGAATGTTGCTAAAGAAATTATTGAACTTAAGTGTTTTGTAAGAAAAATGAATCTTAAGTTACTGTTCAACCATGAAATAGAGGCTGTGAACCAAGGGGAAGTAAACACCACTCTTAATGTAGGAACATTAAGATTGTCTAGTGTTTTTAACCCTCCATTAAACCCCACTCTGGAACTGTTTGAGAACATGTGTGAATGTGACTTCAGATTTTTGGGTAACAAACATAATGAACATAACAGGACTACAATTCCCAACATTACCAAAGAACAACGGTTACTTTTGGATGAACTTAGTCAGCTACCCATACGGGTGTTAAAACCCGATAAGGGAGGAGGTTTGGTGATTTTCCATAACGTCACCTATAATGAGAAAATGACTTCCCTCCTCGACAGTGACGCTTATATAAAAGCTTCAAGAAATGAAGTCAATGGCACTACACAAAAGATTAGGGGATACTTTAGGGACCTTTTCTTAACGGGGAAAATCGACATCAAAACATACAATTATATTGACATCATGTCTTCCAAGATCCCCGTTATGTTTGGGATCCCTAAAATTCATAAAAGTGTGATCGACCCCCCGATGAGGGCTTTAATTGACAGCAGATCATCTATTACTTATCCATGTTCCAAACTAATTTCACACATTCTGGACAAATACATTAAGTATATTCCAAGTGTGTGCAAGGATTCGTGGACATTCTTGGACAATATAAACAAATTGCCATACGATGAAGATGACAACCTGTTGACTATAGACGTCATTGACCTCTATACGTGCATACCACACTTAGAAGCAGTTGAATGGACTGGGTCACTGTTACAGAAGTTTGGGGCGTCTAGATTGGAGATCGAACTGGTGATGGAACTACTTGAAATAGTTTTAACCAGCAACTATTTCCTATTTGATGGTGACTTTTACTTACAGAAACGGGGAGTAGCCATGGGCTCCCCATGTGGAGCAGGTGTCGCAAACTATGTAATGGGGTATTGGGAAGCGAACATCTTGGCTAACCTTCCTGGTATCATGACCCCCGTCACCTTTTACACTCGTTTTCTTGACGACATGTTCCTTCTGTTTAGAGGGTCAGAAAATGAAGCGAAAATCTTGGTTGACCATATTAGTAATTCAACTGAGTTCTTGAGGTTCACTTTCAAATTTTCTACGACTGAGATGGACTATCTGGACGTCAAACTCACAAAGGATACTTGTCTTCAGAGCTTTAAGTCCACTGTTTTTAGGAAAGCCACTTACTGCAACTCTTTCCTGCACTTCACCAGCTTTCATCCCTACAAACAAAAAAGATCTATAGTAAAGGGACAGCTGGTGAGGGCAGGAAGAATGTGTAGTTCCTTAGTGGATTTTGTTAAGGAATGTTCTTTTTTGAAGGAAATGTTCATCAACCGGGGTTACCCCGAGAAATTGGTTTGTGACCTTATCGAGGAAGTCACACTTAAAAGATCAAAAGGTTTTTATACCCCTTTATTGCTTAATCAGAAGGTTTCGACCAGGGTTGTTGATAGCTTTACAGACGTGGTGTCAACAAGTGATTCCATAAGCAACAATCAAGACCATACAGAATCAAATATAGATTTATCTTTGAGTTTTGTCACTATTTTCAGTACTAACTCAGAAGCAATTTTGGACATTATCCGTAAGAATTGGAGGTTAATATCTTCAAATATGTCATTAGTAGGAAAACTTGGAAGGGAACCCAGATTTACTTTTAAACGATCTAAAAATTTGAAAGAACTATTACAAAGGGATGTACAACAACACAGTTTTTACAAAAGGAAAGGGATGTCCAGATGTGGATTTTGCAACTATTGTATAAACGTCCAAATAGGAGAGACATTCCATGTCAGGGAAAGGAAATTTGTCATCAGACATGCACTCAATTGTGAGAGCAAATCGGTCATATATATTGCCATGTGCAATTGTTGTCCTGGGTTTTACATCGGGAAAACCGACAGGCGACTGCGAGATAGGATGTACGAGCACTTGTATGCAATTAGAACATGCAAGGATGACAATGCACTGGCCAAACACACTACCTTGTTCCCTGGACACAGCTTCAGTTTCATGGCTATAGACCATGTACCCGTAAAAATTAGGGGGGGCCCTACACCTTTAATTTTAGAAAACTATGAGCTGGATTGGCAATTGCGCCTTGATGCTTTTTGTTTTCCTGGCCTTAACACCAACTGTAATATTGCCCCAGTTCTTAAATTAAAAAGTTATTTTAGGTAACAATTTTTCATAGGTACCATTTAGGCACCTATGACATTAGATCCGACTTGGACATTGGTCAGCATCTTGTTGATCTAACTAGTCAATGCTTTGGTAGTTTTGTTTGTTTATTTTTCAGTTCTTTGAACTGATATATTGGGTCTAATGAGCTGACCTGTCTTTAGATCATCTGGGGCTGTATCTACCTAACATTAAGGTTTTTTAACCAGTCCTAGGGCTTCAGTAGGACGAAACTATTGGCAGTGACGTGCAGACACTTTTGCTTGTAAGAGTACTTGCAAGGCACTGATTCTTTTCATTTAGTCTTGCACGTCTTTAATTTAAATAAAATAACAAGAAGATTGAATCAAGCTTGAATTGAACAAATATGGGTTGTCCATATATTGTTTATTGTACATTGTACATCACTGTTAACATTCCTTATGAGTATCGGGACTTATTCCTGATGGACCTATTTACACACTACATATGGAGTTCGTAGTAAATAGTAATGACATCTGGTTGCTGTCATCTATATTTTGGTTAAGTCGTGGAGATTTAAGTTATATAAGTGAACTTACCCTTTGGTGTAGTCCGCGTTTTTATACATAAAAATGTTTTTAAATATGTTTTATGATTAGGCACTTGGCATGTGTTTTTAAAAAATAATTTGTTAGTAACAGGAAACAGGAACACGTTACTTCCTGATTTAGTATTTTAAATTGGAGTGTTTTCTTGTTTAATTTGTCTCTCTGAAGAAGCTGCAGTGATCTGCGGCGAAAACGCTCTTTTGTTGTTTCAAAATAAAAGCGTTAAGAAGCTTTTGTCTCGGTGGCGTTTCTGTCTGTAAACAAGGTTCCTCAACACAGCCCTGAATTCAGCACTAACCTGAAAACTGGACTACTGAAACCAGAAGAGATATGAAGAACAATAATGCATATTTGTTGTAATTGTTTAATTTCTGGAAAGTAATAAGAAGCTCTGCTGACTTGAATGTTGGTATTGGTTTGCTGTAAGGGGAAATTTGGTTGCTGTTGGGAAATATTGAAGCAATACCACCACATTTCCTCTTTATACAGTCATTACAGATGATATAGCCAGGAGGTGTAATTTCAGAGTGTTTATGTTGGGTTTAAGCCAAGTTTCAGTTGCAGCAAGAATATCTGGCATATGTTGGGTATTTCATTTCTTATGCTTCCAACATTTTTGGAAGCAAAAGTTAGATTACTGAGGTCGGGGACTAACTTTTGTAGGGTCAGAGTAGTGTGTGGAAGAAAATTGTCTTGTTGTTCATTGTGGAAGGTGGGGCCAGGAATAGGATGAATGTCTCCTTCTAGAAGGATTTTAATATATTGGGGAATTACTGATACATGAATTTAGACAATATTTGTCTACTGAATGTTGCTTTGCTTTACATTTAAATGGAGTTAATCAGTCTATATTTGGAGTAAAGATGAGGGACTTCATCAGATAGGTTTGGTGCAGTTTGTGGAGAGTGTAGGGAGGAAATATGAATAGGTGGTTGGGACAGAGCTGGAGATATGTTGAGAGCTATTATAGAGTCATGGTATGATGATAGATGGCCCAGTAGCAGGAGAAGAATAGTGGATATACTGAGAAGTAGCATGATTAAGTAAAGGGATATGTATGCTATAGGTGGCAGGTAGTGTAGAAGTAGGGATCAAGAAGGAAAAAGAACTTGCAGGTCAGAAGGATATTTAGTGGTGGCAGAGTTCGAAAACCAAAAGAGGGTAGGCAGGAATGAAGTATTTTCTATGAAGGAAGAGAGTTAGGTTATTTTCTCTGGAATGTAAGGAGCAGAGGGGTTTAAAAAGCTATAGTATGAGAATGTAGTTAAAATATGAAGAAATGAGGGGATATTTGGGAAAAGTAATGTAGATTGCCGCGGTGGTTCTGCAGTAGTGTTGTTACCTCACAGCAAGAGGTTCTCCCGTTCGATTCTTGGCTGGGCTTGGGAGTGCCTTCTGTGTGGAGTCTGCATGTCCTCTCCGTGGTTGGGTAACATTCGAAAGACATGCTTGTGTAAATGGGCGTGCCTTTGTTGAAGGTTGGGCGTCGAGCTGGCACCTTGGCGTTTCATAAAAATCTACTGCCAATCATTAGCAGACTGGAGTTCCGCTGTGGCGACCCCTTACCGGGAAAAGCCGAAAGACAAACAACAACAACAAGATATGATGTAGAATAGATAGGTGATGTAAGGGAGGGGTGTGACTATGAATTAATATAGAGCAAAACAGTATGGGAAGCAGAAAGGTTGTTGGGAATGGTGCTAAAAGATAAAATGGATTAGGTACAAAGAAGCAGGTGTGTTTTTATAATGTTCTTTGGCAGGATTAAGGAATAGGACTCACAAGTGAAATGTGTATGCAGGAAGTATAATAGCAGAGTAAGCAGGGGTGTGTGGAAATTGAGACTAGGGTAGGGTAGGAAAATGGACTGTGTAAGAGAGTTAAGTAAAGCCAAGTATAGCAGGCTTTCATGATAACAGAAAATAATCAGTTTATAGCCAATTAAAAAAAACAATTCACACAGAGGTGCAAAGCAGAACAAGTTTTCATTTATTTCATGAATGCAGAAACCTGTTCACCAGTAAGACTAAGTAAGTGGCATATATAGTGTAAACCATTGGTCAAGAGAAAGGGCGGTGGCCAACTTAGTAAATGGCCCTTATAGCATAAAGAATGTGGTTTTGGAGGGGAGATGTCAAAGCCAATTTCTAGCACAGATGGGTATTTCACTAGCTGAAGTTAATACACAGGAAGGTTCTTCAAGTTAAATCTGTTTACATTGTACAAAGACAAAAGTCTAAGTGAAAATGTTTGGGAGTTGACCCTTGTGAAAGAACTTCTGCAGTGTCACGGTTAGATGTAGTGACCACAGGCTATTATACAAACACAAAAGTCTAAGTGAAAATGTTTGGGAGTTGGCACTTGTGGCAGTGCTCTGCAGTGTATGGAAGTTGGTGACTGAATGAAAGAGGAGAAAATAGTAAATAGAAGGTTTGGGAAGATATACTTATTTTAGTTATTAGAGGTGTCAGGTGAGTAGGTTAGATAGAATCATAATAGATATGCAAATGATGGGACAAGTAGAAGATGTGGTATTAACAGAATGGGAACTATCAGATCATAGCATGGCAATTATGAATGGGGTTATGTAAGTAAAGATTGTAGGAAGGTAATTGTGGAAAATGGGACACTCATGGGGCACAATGAAGGTGTAGTCCTTAGAGGTATGGTGACATGACTGATGCAGGAGAATGAGGAAGCTGAAGGAAGAGTGGAGATTAAAGAATGGATTGAAATAAAGGCTGCATAGAGAGGATCTCCACGGTGGTACAGCAGTAGCATTGTTACCTCACAGCAAGAGGTTCTCCTGTTTGATTCTCAGCTGGAGTGCCTTCTGTGTGGAGTCTGTATGTCCTCTCCGTGGTCGAGTGGCCTCCAAAAGACATGCGTGAATGGGAGTGCCTTTGCTGAAGGTTGGGCATTGGGCTGGCAACTCGGCACCATAAAAATCGACTGCCAATCATTAGCAGACTGGAGTTCTTTCTGGTCACACTGAGCAGTATTATTGTGGACAATATCCAGCCATTGTAACTTTCTGACATAGATAAAGTAGTAAAAATCCTGTCAATTATTTAACATGTGTGAACTGTATACATTTGCTGTGGCATTGTCAGAGGAAAGGGCAACAAAAGTTATGTAGAGAAAAAGACAATAATTTAGTGACTGAAAATATTAGGATGCAAAATGGTAACATTTTAAACTGGATCATGTCATAGTACATATTGCTATCTAGTGATGATAGCAGCAAATCAAAGATAAATAAATAGCTGAAGATGAAATGGGGCTAGATAGGTCAAGCACAGGAGCTTGTAAATGTTTTATACATGACTATAAAATTAAGGAAATAGCATCCAAGTTCTACTTTCTTAACGTATCATTAATGTTATCTTTTAAGACTGTAAGGCATTATTATAACAATGATGGTTATAGTAGGCAGTTACTCTACTCAGAAGTCTATTAAAATAGAAACTTTAAACTTCAAATTTTTAAAAACCTGCTTTGTAAAAATATTGAAAACATGATACCATAGGCTCATAGGATCATAGGAAGTTACTAGCCTAGCCAAGAGTTTAGCCCATGTTTAGACAAGTCAGCACCCCATGACCCTGTCCAGCAGGGATACAGGTGGAATCCCAGGGGTTTATGTTCTGTTTTCCATCCAGTTATCCAGGTTCCTCTTAAAAATGGATAATGAGGTACTTTTCATGATGTGGAGAGGAAGTCTATTCCACAGATGGGGGAGTCTCTGGACATAAATCTGTTCCACTGACAAGTCCTATTGATGTCACAGACCAGGTAGAGATTGCACTTGTGGGTTACTCAAGTGGAGCTTGACTTGGGTACCCTGCTCTATATAGAACACAAAACTCCATAACTTCCAGAATGTGTCCTTTTGGTAACATAAATAAGTCCATAACTCTAGGCTTTCACATTCATAACAAGGGACCATCAAAAATCATCTTATAGGATCCAGAATCATAGAAAACAAAATTTACACTTGTGTAAATGTGTGCCTTGTTAGGATCAAGGCATGAAGAGATAATTTGCCATCCTGGTGCACAAGCTATAAAATAAAGACCTTTTTGATGCCAGCAAGTGCACATCTACATAGCTGCAGCAGAAATAAATGTGTGCTTATTGCATTGTGACAAGTTGCACTCGCTCACTTGCATAAAGGACAAAACAGCCAAGTGACCACTACCAACCCTGGAATTGTTAAAGAGTTTATCAGCTGCAGACATAGGATCTGAATAGCTGAACATTTCTGTCTGGTTGTGTAGTAAAATCTTTCTTGGTGTGTAAGAATCGTATCCAGGCCAGATCCTGTGCAAGGAGACCTATGCAGCTGCATATCACCTGTTGCTACATGGGGGGGGGGGTCCATTAAAGTCTGCTCCACCTCAGAATGTGTTGATGCACAACAGCTCTTATTTCTTCTCTTTCATTGACTCAAGTGTAGAGCCAATGATAGAGATTTCATGAAGCATGCCGAAGTCCAAACAAACCAAAAGCAGAAAAGCCTGCAATCTATCTCACAAGTCACTGTAAGTTTGTGTGTGTGTGTGTGTGTGTGTGTGTGTGTGTGTGTGTGTGTGTGTGTGTGTGTGTGTGTGTGTGTGTGTGTGTGTGTGTGTGTAGCAACAGACAGTCATTATTGTTTCAAAGTTCTTATTGCTCAGAAAATGTTTGTTGATGCAAAATGGGTTTTTATGTTAACCTTTTCAGTCAATTAGACTTCTCTGTCTACTGTTCTTATGTCCCAAATGTTGCAGAATCTTTTAGATATTACCTAATATATTTCCCATCTTTCATACAATTGATTTTGCCTTTTAAATCACTAAAGATTAAAGTCAACAATGACAGTCATTAGTGTTTCATAGTTCCTACTGTTCAAAAAATGCATGTTGCTTCAATAACTGTTGCTTTGCTAACATTTTAAATGACTATGTGTTGTCTGTTTATCTTTCATCTGTCCTCAGTTCTGCTGAACATTTCTGATACTGTTTCATGTTTTACATGCCACATAAAATTTTTGATTCTCTATGGTAAATCACTAAGGATTACAATCAATCAACAATGCCATTCATCGTCGTTTCAGAATTCCTATTGTTCAAACATGCATAGTGATGCAACACCTGTTATTCTGTTAATTTTTTAAGCAAATTAGAGTTGTCTACTGTTCCTGATTTTGCATAATGCCTGATTTTGCCTCATATTTTACCTTGTTCTTCATTAAATTCTTCATTTTCTGCTAAATTGCTGAAGATTACGGTCAGTCAATAAAGTCAGTCATTAGAGTTTCATACTTCTTATTGTTCAGAAAATGCATTTTCATGCAACACCTTTTGCTCTGTTAAGTTTTAAACTGAATTATAGCTTTATGGCATTTAAGAGACATCAATGACCTGTTTCCTGTATTTAAATGGTTTGATTCCTTCTACGTCCATGCATCTGCTCTTATGTCTTTGAGCACATCTCTTAACCCAGAAGAGCACCTGATTTGCCCCTGAAAAGACACACTTTGTCCCCTAGGTTTATTTGGTAAAAAGTAAACACAATAAAAAATATTTAGAATTTCCCCTTGGAACTTCCTCTCTCCCCTCCCCCCTCATTATTTTTGGCTTTGTCCAGAATTCTTGAGCAAATAAACAAATTGATATTTTGTTCTACTCCAAGTATAATTTGTGTAATCTGTGGCTTTTTAGCAAATTGTTGTGGATTACAGTCCATAAATAATGATATGCATGTGAGTTTTAGATGTCCCAGGGATTCAATAAACTCTGTGTAACCTTCATGCAAAGCCTACATGGAGTTTACATATTAGTGCGATGAGCAGTGCTAATCATATATTTATGCTGCTGATAATTCTTACACGAATACAAGTGACGTTTCATAGCCAGCAACAGTGTTGTCAGCCAGGAAACCATGCAGAGCAGCATGAATGTAGAAAGAAGATGCATGCAAGTTTTCCAGCAGTCACACCTGCTCAGTGAGATTGCACAGACAGCCTCAATAACTACCAGGGGTAAAAATACTGCAATATCAGCAGTATTGACACGTTAATAAAAAGTGTTTTCAGAACAATGTACACTACAACAATTATTTTCAGAATGAAATAATAGGAGTTCAACGGCAATGGCAAATACAATGAAACATACACTAAGCAGGCAAAGAGTGCTGATGAAAATGGGCACATACACAAATGACAGGAATGAAAATAGAGGAAGAGGGCATGTTAAATATGGCAATGTACCCAAGATAGGATATGTCAAGGTATGTACACTTTCAAGACAAGTCAGTAGCATAACATTAAGCACATATGTAGACAGAACAGTACTACTGCTGTTTACACCTCCTGTGCAAGTATATTTATATCATCACACAGGATAATATATCTGTGATGGTCATACAAGGTTACATGTCAATGGAGATGAATGGTTGTGATATAAACATCACAAACATGATCACTGGAGAGGACATTTAGCAAGGTTGGTATACTCAATAGGGGGTATGTGCATACTGTGAAGACATGCAAAATGACTTGTTTAAATAGGACTGACATGTCACCATGACTCTCAACCAGTCAGGGACATATAGCAACAGACTCATGGACAACTGTAGACAGAAGCCAGCACAATTGTGGACAATTTTAAAATATTAAAACCATTAATCTGTGACATTAACAGAATATGTGAGTATAGGTTGTTATAGATGTTCTGCAGGAACAGACATGTACAGAACTGTAATGAATGTCAGTATTTTATAAGTGAAATTCACCACCCCTTCCCCAAAAATAACCTATTTTTGAAGGGGTTGAGATGGACAGTGCTAAACATGGAGTTGAAATAAGGTGTAATTCTGGCCAGTTGAGAAGTTTGAATGATACATAAGCCACAAGCCAGACCTGCAAGAATCAAACCCATGGCATCAATGTTGTCAGTGAGCTATTTACTGGGTGCAACATAGAAAGACATATCACACATGCATCTTGAAGAGCACCTTGAATATCTGCAGTGTCAAATCCTAATGGGTACGCATCCCAAAGAATAATTCTGTATGGCCGACAAGATGCGTGGAACCTCACTCTTCTAAATTTGATACTCTTGACTAAAGCATCCCTGACTGACATAGGTGTTGGCCATATGGATAACAATACTTACAACTAACATACTATTATGATTGGATTCCCTACACACAGGAGGGTATTGCATATGTGTGCCACACGTAATGTAAATGGATATTGTCTGAAGCATCTGCAATTGATGTGTGAATTAAGTGATCTGTTATTATGAATGGTACACATCATCATTGAATGTCAAGAAGAAGATGCTTGGAAGAGTGGCTGACATAGCTGTGGACTAACATGCTATTCTAAAATTGCCTACAGACTGACAGTTGAATAAACATGCACATTCACTGCTGTGAGATTAGAACCACTACTTACCTACCTAGTTCCACAAGCTAGAGATCACAGTGCTTAATGTGAGCACCACAGAACTAGTCTGACTTTCATAGTATCAGAGTGCACTTTATAGTGGATGACATCATTGGTGTATGGTGAGAATAAGATGATGGGAGGAGCATCATACATAGCTGCCCTGAAATTGTCTTCTGATTGATAGCTGAGTGAGCACACACTTTTATGTTAACTGCTGTGAGATTAGAACCACTACTTACTTAGTTCCAGAAGTTAGAGAACACAGTACTTAATACTAATATCACAGCCCAAGTCTGACTTTTCCACTGTCAGAGTACACTTTACAGCAGATGACAGCATTAGTGAATAGTGAGGAGAATATGCTGGTAGGAATGTCTCACATAGCTGTGTGCTCACATGCTGCTCAAAAATTGTTTCCTGACTGATAGCTGACAGAATGCATACGCAAGTTGATTGCTTTGAGATTAGAATTCCTACCTACCTAGTAACAGGAGCTAGGAAACACAGTACAGAATGCTATCACCACAGCACAAGTCTTATTTCCATAATGTCAGAGATACTTTATAGAGGACAAATGGTGAGTAGAAGATATTGGTAGGACTGTCTCATATGCTTCTTTAAAATTGCCTCCTGATAGATAATTGACTGAGCACACACACACAAGAGGGCTGCTGTGAGATTAGAACACCTACCTAGTTCCATAATCTGGAGAATGCAGTACTTAACACTAGCACTACATCACAAGTCTGACTTTATCACTGTTAGAACTGTAGTTTATAGAGTATGACATCATCAGTGTATGGTGAGAAGAGGATTTTGGGAGGGCTGTATGATATTGCTGTGGAGTCATGTATCACAGTAAAATCTTGTTCTGAATGATACTTGAGTGAGGACATTAGGAGATAAACTCATGCTATTCTAACTATGCACACACAGTTAGACATACAGGCACACACACAAGTTGACTGTTGTGCCATTCAAACCCCTATTTAACTAGTTACTCCAGCTGGAGAACACCTTACCTAAAATTCACACAGAAAACTGATATTATCATTGTCATAGTGGTCTTTATAGAGGATGATATCAGCTTAATGTTGCAGGTAATAAATACTGTTAAGAGACTTGTGTGCAATGGTTGGACTTCAGATTTGATTTTGTGATTGCAGTGTGCAAAGAAACATTTAAAGACATCCTGACAATAGCAATGTGATATGATCACGGATGACAAATGTCTAATGTCAGTATAAACACATACCAAATGTAACAATGCAGGTGTGCTCTTTATTTATGTAGTGTCCTTGACAGTGGACTGATTACCAATATATCATTTGCAAGTGCATTGCTGTAGTGCACACATGACTCTGAATAAGTATGTGTTCAGTGAAGCACATGTTCCTGCCCTTTTCTTGTTTTTATCAATCCAAGAGGCTCCAAAACCAAAACAAATGTAATCATCTGAATCTGATGAAGTTCCAATAAGGGACAAAAGCACTTAATATATATGTAATTTCTTTGTTTTGGTTTTAAGTGATTTTACCAAATAAAACAGCTGCTGCTCGCGACCTTCTGTCTTGGATTTGTTCTTGTTTTTATCAATTTCTTTCTACGTGATGGAAGATGACTGTCCAATAATTATAGTAAGACATACTAAACACATCTTTACATAGCGCATCACTGAGATACTCATTTGTGCAGACAATGACAAAGGGGCAGCGCATGTGCGATTCCCATTTCATGAATTCAGCTTGAACTTGAGAAGTAAGTTTGGAAGATATGCTATGGGAGAAATAGCTGAGAGATACAATGCTGTTTATACTGTTACATTGAAATTGTTATGTAAAAAGTTTTATTACATTAATAACTACTGCTATTGCCTTCCTCATTTGCTCGGAGTTAAGCAACAAACAAAAATGTTTTCTCTGCTTAAATGAAAAAATAGTAATATGTCAATTGGTTTGCCTCACTCTGCGTAAACATGTTAAGCATTGAAGTGAGGTCATCCGCACTCTAGACAGCAGTGAGTGTGGAAAATAGACTTGCTAAATATTTTTCCCTGTGGCACCAGGTGTAAGAGTGGTGAACTCCTGGTCAGAGCACAGATAAGACAGGTTCAAATCTAGATAATTCTCTTTTTTGCAAACGGTGTCACAACAGCATTAGCTAAGTAAATGTTATCAGGACTGCAACTGTGACAATCAATGACTACCTAAAGTATGTGTCTTATCCAAATGTTATCAGTAATACTTACCTTGATACAGCTGTACAACTATTAGCTGCTTTACAGGCCTCACTGCAAGTCACATTTTAATTGTGTATACAGCTTTCTAGAAATGACAAGAGGTGATACACATTTTTAAATGATTATTAGGACTCAACAGATATGCTAGCTATCTGTGGATGGCCAGATATCCTGAAAAGTGTGTGCAGTATGATTTGTCACAGTAAGGACAGTTTTTACATCATATTAGATTAAAATTTCAACCATTATCACCTGAACATGACACTAACAGAATCATATGGATGATTTTTAAAACATTGCACAGTACATGAGCACTGGCAAACTACTGAATTATGGTAACATATCCATCAGCACAGTCAAGTCAGTCTGCAGACACCATCTAACAATCTAATAGATTCACTTATGTAAAGAGGGGTTGGAGTGATTGGATAAATGCAAGGAAAGATGAACATACACCTAACTGTGTTTTGTTTAATGGCACAGTAATTGCCTTTTTTGTTCTGCTGTCATTATTAACCTTACATGCTATGTAGCATGAAGTGACTGACATAAGGGTAAAGAAGGCTTAGGAGTGGGACCACAGGCTTATGAAAAGCAAAACAAGGTTATATAAATATGTGATAGCAGTGGGGATGGATGTCACTTCAGATGCTCATTTTTGGTCAGTAATCAATATCTCATCTAGAGCATTTCACCCTGGACCTACGCTGAAAATTGGCTTGTTCCAAGTTGGACTTTCCTGGTAAAGAAATGTTAAATAAATAAAACAAATACATTAAAAAAATCTCCATGAGAAACTATAACTGTGGCAAATGTTAATATGTAGGTGATTAAATAGATAATACACATATATCATCACACTAAGAAATGATGAGGGATGCACCTGGACTTGAACACTTTTAGCTATTGTTAAAAAAAATCTTCAGTCTAGTGATTTATGTCAACACTTCACATAGGAAGTTGTATTTTGTTACATTCAGCAGTCTAAATAAATGTCAGAGTAAATGTCTCAAAGTGCTGCCCTTATTCTGCTTTAATTCTGTGTTCCTTTAGTGCAACAAGTTTAAGCAACATATCATGGGGATAACTGGACTAGTGAGGCCGATGGCAAAAAGTCACCAGGTTTTGCCATAGGACATGAAAAGCCATTCACTGTTGCTTGACAATGTGTGATGCTAAACTCCACACAATTTCAGAGGACAAAAAGTGGAGGATTTAATATGGGCCCTTTCTGACCATGTGTGTGGTGTGTGCTTCAACTTTTTCACCAGATTAAAGGTATAAAAATGGGGTATATAGGAAAGTGATGAAATGGGGGGGGTAAGCAGGGAGGAGACCAAAGGGAAGCAATAAAGAAATTTGCAGGAGGGAATTAGGAAATAACCATAGATATCTACTTCTTTAACATTGTAATGTAAATTAAATGTGTATAGACATTTGTATGTATTTGGACTGACACTACAACACAGATAGGTGCCAATAATGCAATTGTGTTGTATAGCCAATTGGATCAAATCAATTGTGCTGAGAAGACACATGCTCAAAGTGGAGAGCTATGTATGGGACTACATTCTTTCTTTATTTTTCTACATTTTAAAAAAGATAGGAATGTTGGGAAAAGGACATGGGAATGTCAGGATTAGGTAGGTAGGGTAGGTGAGGAAGCTGGTGCAGACAAACAGAACAAACAAGACAAACAGAGGAATAGTGATGGATGCAAAAGTTTGGGGGACACCATGGATGAGTATAGATAGGAGACATTGGCGCAACATGCCCATCAAGCATGGGAGTAGTGAGAATCTAGTCCTCACTCTCAGAAGTGTCATCACTGTCCTCTTTCTTAGTTCCCCGTGAGATTGCTTGACATCGGAGACTTTTTTGCATTCTAAGGAGCAACTTCTCCAGATGGTTGAGGCAGGCACCAATGCCAGTTTGTATCATATCACATCCTTGGCAGCTCCTGGTGGGTGGTGTAACCACCACCTCCACCAATGCTCATTGAGGGTACCAGTGCACCAGCAGCCAGGGCAATGCCACCTGATGTAGATGAGTCAGGCAGTGCAGAGGCTGTGGAGATGGTACTGTCAGGTTACATTACAGAAGTGCTGGGTGTTGATGCAATAGCCAGTGGAGCATTGTCATGTTCAGCCACAGCTGTCGGCCTACCTCCCTGTGCTGGAAAGTATTTTGATTGCTGGCAGGAAAGTATGACATCAGATCCATGTGATCACATTTATAAAAAAAAAAAAGTGATAAGGGGCGGGTGAGACAAAAAAGAAAAAGATTGTTAGAACCCTTATATGTCATGTTCAAATGTTTTATAACAATAAATATACTTTTATTATTATATCAGCTATACAGCTTGCAATATGCACATATATGCTTCTAAAGATACTACAGATTAAGTTAACAACGTGTCATGAAAGCCAATATCGCTGGAATTAAAATGAAAAAAAAAATGATATTTTTGGAATCTGAATGTATTTGTTACTTTTGGGAGTTGAACATACCAAATCTCAGTACAGTATTACACTTGCCTAATAGAATTGCCAACAGCTACAGATGAAAGCATGCATACTGGCTTTTACATTTAAGATAGTAAAGTATAGAAGAGCAATAATTTTAATACAGTCATATTTATTTGTGCTGCATACATACCCCCTGCCTCTCGACTGTTCCTAATTGTCCAGCATGAGCCTCCCTTTTCACTGAAATGTCCTGAGCAGCTGAAAAATAAAGGAGAGAAAAAGAGACATAAAAGCATTATACATCCCAGTCTTGGCTATCTTCAGCTTCCCCTAACATTAAAGTTGCTTTATCTGTATACTTACACAAGTTTGGGATGTCAGCAGTCTTAACTATTCCAGCCACATGGTTGAGTTGTGCCTGCTTGCACCTTTTCAGGTCATTATATGGATCCCTGCATTGCTTCCCAGTACATAGCATGCTAGCTGCACTGCAAACAGCCTTGGTTAGTCTATTCCAATCCTTAGACTTATTCTGAGAACACCCCATCTCCAACAAAAGTAAAAGTGTTTTCCAGCCAATTTGTGACATCACATTTTATAGCCAGTGTGCAAACATGCACAACCATGCAAACCATGTTTACACAATGATACATTTAGAAAAACATTTCCAAACAATGAGGAAGGTGGTTTATGAAACAGGAAGGATAATGTGACAGTTCGAATTATTTTCTGGCATATGTGCTACTAGACCTGACAACACTTCATCTACTGGTCAACACCGATATGTTAAATGACATGGCTTTTAAGACATGACTTTGGAGGAATCAATGGGATAACTTGACACATATTTTATGGGGCCTTACATATTGTTAAAATAAATTTGTACAATGTGGGATTCAAACCTATGTAAAAACGAGGAAACATACATTTCTCCACAGGTGATTTTTTTTTCTCATTGCCACAGAAGAAGTGTTTACCAACCATGGTCATTATAAAAATACACTTTAAAGAGTGAGTGGTGCTATTCTTCAATTAATCCTGCATGTGTGTGATATGACAAGGTCCTGGCGTATGCATTTTTAGGTATGATGCAGAAGTAATGGGTGACAATATATTGGAAATAGATAAACTTGTATTACTTTCAGAGTAGATCTGTGAGTTCTGATTCAGACATCACAATACATTTTGTTTTACAGTTATACTTGGGTCATGGAAGGGGTGTAGTGGATTGTCAGTAAACTATGAAGTCTATCTCAGGTCTGAAAGTACATTTATGATTACATAATCATCATTGTCATGCTGTACCAGTTACACATTTAATAGATATGATACCATGTGTGTGATCAATCAGCATGCTATGCATAGCTATTGGTATGTAGCATTACCTTTATATTCAAAGTTTTGTGAAAAATTAGAGTGTGACACCCTTAATAAAGGAAGTGGAATGTGGTGGATTACAACTCAGACTCATCTGTGGTGTGGTCATGCATTTACACCTGGTGCCACAGGGAAAGCATTGAAGGAGGTGTACTTTTACACTCAGTGCTATTGAGAGTGCTGACGGCTATGCATAGCTACTTTGCTTGTTTGTGAGAAGGAAGGTGAACCAAATAAAATGTTTCATGGTTTTCCTTAAGTAGTTAAATGAGCTTGAGGACAGGTGAACAATGTGCAAATGTAACAGGCAATAACGAACATATACTTATTATGATTTTTCTTCAGTAAAAATTACTACTGTTGAACTTGAACCATGCTTTACGTCGCTTACCTTTTGTGTGTCTGAATGTATTTATACATTGTGCTACACACAGTTGGGTCACAGGTCTAATTTCTGCTGTCATTGCCATCCAAGTTTCTGACTGCCACACAATTGTGTTAAGCATGTTTGTGCTTCTTAAGGCAACTGACAGCAAATTTTACATTTGTATGCATTTAACCATGTTTGTTCTAATCCACATGACATACAAATGGTAAAGACAAAAATAAAAAAAAATAAATAAACAAAGGTTAAACAATTACACAACTCTGGATTTTAACCATCAGAATAATTACATGACAATGAACAACAGTTTTCAACAAAGGCAGGAGAGCTTTGCTATTATGGACAAAAAATCATACATGTGTGGTGCTATGTTTATTTAAAAGCTTACTGAAGTTATTTCCACACTTTGTAAGTGTATCCTGACTTACACACCTACTGCAGTGAAGAGTGACTAAATTACTGTTGTTTTCCTTTACCCACACTCATCATTCACAGTTGCAAGCCATTAGCACTTAATAATTGTGTAGTCTACACTATGTTCACATCTGCTACACAAAGTCAACATTTTGGTATTCAGCAAACCTCATTTGCATCTTCACAGTGCTCAGAGGGATGAATCTACACTATAAAATGGTAAGCATATAGCTAGGGAACTTGAGGGTGAGGATACTTGTGTATTTGGACAAAACAGAAAACTGGTATTCCTTTGAAGCTAATTTCTCTGCAGAGAAGTCTTAATTTTTCTAAGGTATGCTTGTATTATTCAAGGACATTTTAGATTTTATAAAATGTTACAAATGCATTTATAATTCTAGGAGAAAACAGAACCTTTATCTGTATGCAGTTCTTACACCGCTGTTGGCATAGGGAGTTTTGTCAGGTATTTACATTTGTGAGATAGGTTACACTTTCATCACAATTTTGTTCATAACATTTGCTTTTGCAATACCCTGTTGTATTATAGAGAAATGTAATGTACATGTTGTTAACAGTGTTATGTTTTTAAGATGGCCCAGGGCAACCTCCACAGTGAAAAGTGACTGGCATTCACAAATTGACTTTTATTTTTAAAAAAAGTGTAGACATCCTGATAACTCTGTGAAAAACATGTATGCATTGCTTATGTGGTATTCCTTGGTTTAGACAAACCTTCATTTGTGTGGGAGAGGGAGGTGGGAAAACCACCTAGCATCCTGTTATACTAAATATAAAGTGTGATTCAAGCACTTAATGTTGACTAAGGGTACACAAACTGGTTATTTTTTTTAACAAATTCATGATTTATGTGATATTTATCTGTTTTATCATTGTCTGTTTTATGTCACATAGTATTATGACACCTAAGCCAATAAATACATGAGCACTCTCTTTCAATGATGCTTGGAATGAAGTCATAATACAGGCTCTGAGACAGCATTGAACCTTTCTGCTTTGGAGAGGCCATGGGGATATGGCTGCCAGAAAGGAGATTTGGAAATATTTTGTAAAACCAGTTGGTGACTGCAGTCATAGGTTCATAGGTTCATAGGTTGGTACTAGGCTATTGGCACTAGGGCCTATACAAGCCTAGCCATAACAAATTCCCTGGCTATTTCTTCCCACACTATTTACTTCCCTAGACCCCTATCTAGCAGGGTGAATGACATGATCCCCGGGATGAATTTCCTTTCTCCCATCCAATCATCAAGGTTCCTTTTGAAGAGAGCCAAAGAGGCGATCTGCTTGACATGTATGGGTAGTCTATTCCAGAGTCTGGGGAGTCTTTGGGTCAGGAACATATCCCTCCAGCATGTTTTGTTTATTGTGATGACAAGGTTTAGATCCCTGGAGCATGTGGCTCTGAGGGATTGGGATTTCTTTAAGTGTAGCATGTCCAACAGCTCTGGGTTTGACATGGTCTTGTACATTAAGCAGAGATTGCCTTGGAGTAGACGATATGCGACAGAGTATATTTGGAGTTTTTAAGGCGGTCAGCATAGGGCATCTGCTTTAGGCCTGTGATTCTTTTAGTGAGGTATTTCTGCGGCCTTTTCAGTTGTTGCAGATGTCTTGAGAGGTACATACCAAATGGGGCATTGTATTCTATAATGGGTCTAGTGAGGGATGAGTACAGTGGGACAATGACCTTCTTTTTTCTGGATGAAAAGCCTTTAATGATGAGGTGTGCCACATGGAAGGATTTCCTGACTGTTGTGGGGATGTGGTTATTGAAGGTGAGACCACTGTCCACCTGTGTCCCTAAGTCTCTTATCACACTTTCAGTGTTTAGTGTACTGCCACCTATGTGGTAATTCACGAGTACATGTTTTTTCCCAAAGGGGATAACTATACATTTCTTGGCATTACACTTGAGCCCATGGCTCTGGCACCAAGCATCTGCTTCTCTAAGGCCCTTTTGTACAGTATCGACATCATTTGGGGATTCAGTAATGGCTCCCAGTTTGCATTCATCTGCAAACTTTGTTAGCCAGAGTCCCTTAGTGTTGGCCTGTACTTCAGAGAAGTAGATGCCAAACAAGAGAGGTCCCAGGACTGAACCCTGAGGTACTCCACTTGTCACTTGTCTGGAGCTGGATTTGGAGTCAGCTACTTTTACAGTGTGGGTTCTGTCAGTAAGCCAGTTGGCAACCCATTGAGTGACATAGGGATTAATGCCCAGCTTAGTAAGTTTATCTATGATTCACAATTATGATCAGGTGCAGCACAGGGCCACTGATATGATTTCATCAGCCCAGCAGCAGGGCAGCTGCAGTTGCCCAAGTATAGCTGGCTATGTGGGGGGGATAGTCCTGCTATCGAGCCACCACTTACACCAAATGACGAGTTCTTGTCCATGGTCAGAGATCCTGGCAGCTCAGTGTGCCTGATACTGGTGCTGATGTGATTTAGAGGACAAGTGTGTCACAGAAGCAGCTTCCAGGTAAGCTTACATATGGCAACATTTTTATTTGCTTGTAGAATAAAATATATAGTTTGGGTACTGCTTCCTGTGATACATTTTTTTTTCTATCTGTACCTATTAATAAGTTATACAGTTATACAGGAGAGCTGTTCGGTACCCATGCATGTGGGTGGAAGTCTCAAATAAGTTTTAGTTACAGCTATTGCTTACAGGGCATATAGGTGATTGTATATTCTCTCCCCCTTTGTTATCCCCATTGTGATGCTTAATTGCCATCCTTTCCTTGATTCATTTCTTTATTTCATCCAGGACCACCCTCCCTGCAAAGTGTAGAGACATCTGAACATGGTAAGTAAATGTTTTTTTTTTTTTGCTTATCACTAAGCATTATTTAGATATATAATTACCTGTAAGTGTGAATAGAGTCATAGGTTCATAGATGTTTACTAGGCTAATGACCACAACGGCCTTTTTAAGCCTAGCCATGCATTCCAAATCTCTGATAAGTTTCCATACCATTGATAAGTGTAAGCATGGTCTTGAAAGATGAATCATTTACAGGTTATCAGTGTCTATTAGAGACATAGGTGTCAAACTGGGAATAAATTTCCAGTTTCCCATCCAATTGGGTTAGGGAGGAACTCTGTTGTACATGGATGGGTAGCCTGTTCCATAGACATGATAGTCTCTGGGATACATGCATCTCTCTCCAGCAGGTCCTATTTATATTACAGGCAAGGTTTAAGTCTTTAGAATGGATAATTCTGGTGTTGTTTGTTTTGTGTAGGTCCATCAGAGTGGGGTTTGACAATGCCCTATATGCCAGGCATAGATCTCCATCAAAAGCCTGCAGGAGACAAAATACAGGGAAAGGGCCATGAGGCAGTCTGCATAGGACAATTTACTTACGCCCTGTATTCTTTCAGTGAGGAACCTCTGTGGATGTTCCAGTTGTTGGATATGCCTGGTTACGTACATACCAAAGGGGGCATTTTACTCAATGATAGTTCTGATGAATGCTGAAAACAGTGGAACAATGACTTCTTTGGACGTATATGCCATACTTTGTTTATAAGTTGTGCAACATAGAATGATTTCCTCAACACTGTAGACATATGGTGGTTAAAGGCTAGATCACTATGTATGTGTGTCCCTAAGTCCCTGACTACTGGGTCAACTCTAAGAGGTTTGTTGTCAGTATGATAGTTACCAGGGATGGATGACTATTATGCATTTCCTGGCATTTAGCTTTAGTCCATGACACTGACACCAGTTGTTTGTCTGTGTCAGTCCCTCCTGGAGAACATTTGTGTCAGTGTGAGATTCAGTGACAGCTCCTAATTTGCAATCATCTGCAAATGTAGTCAAGTCAGAGACTACTGATGTTGGCCTTGACTTATGAGAAGTAAATGCCAAAAGGTACTCCAAGGACCGATCCCTGAGGGACTCCACTTTTGACTGACCTCTTTGTAGAGGTGGACTCCCCAAGTCTAACTTCCTGGGTCATGTCTGTGAGCCAGTTGGCTCTCAACTGGGTGACATATGGGTTTGCACCTAACCTCTTGAGTTTATCACCAATGGCTGAGTGGGGTATTGGTCTTGGTAGGCAGTGTGAATGACTTTGCCTCATCCATTGCTTTGGTGACCTTCTCGAAGAAGTCCACCAGGTTGAGTAGGCATAATCTGCCCTTGATGAAATCAAACTGGGTTGGGTACAGTGTCTGGAGGTTTACTATATCTCTGTTGATCATCTCCATGATAATTATTTCCATGGCTTTACACATAAGACTAGTGAGACTTATGGGTCTGTAGTTTCCAGGGTCAGTAGATGGCCCACTTTTGTGCAGAAGGATGACTACTGCCTTTCTCCATTCATGAGACACAAAACCTGTTTGGAAGCTGCAGTTAAATAGTAATTCCAGAGGACCTGATAGGTCATGTTTCATGCAATTTAGAAGGCATTCTGGGATATTGTCTGGGTCCATTGATGCAGTATTCTTGGTCTTAGAGAGAGCATTATGGACCTGTTCCCTAGTGACAGTAGAGAGCGAGATAGTTATATTTGAAGATATTTGTTGAGGGAAGGTAGACAGGGAGAGAAGAGTAAAGTTGGAGCTGAATTTATCAGCCAGGGGGTTTCCTATGTCTCCTGGCTCAGTATAGTTGGCTCCATTTACAATGAGCTCTGCACACAATTGTGTATTACCTTTGAGGTTGCAGACATAACTAAAGAATGCTTTGCGGTTGTCCTTTGCCTGGGAGGCCAAACTTACCTCAAATTTGGCTTTGGTAGACTTTATTTGTCATCTGAGTTGTTTGTATAGCTTTATGAGAGTGCTTTTATCCAGCTAGGTACTGCACCTCTTATTTTTGCCATGATATTTTTCCTCCTGTTATACAGCCTATTGATTTTGTGATTCCACCAACTTGGCTTGTTTTTTTGAGTTAGTTCTTTACTTCTTCTTGGTAGGTACAGCTGCCTCTATGCAGCTATTAACATGCTTGTACAGAGTTTATATGAACAGTTCTGCATAGGTACCAGTGCTGTCAGGGTTTATGGGGGCCGGAAAGTTTGCCAGGTTCTCACTTAATAGCAGGAGGTTAGCCTTAGAATAGTTAATGAATATTCCAGGTGTATATTGGAGTCCAGGATTTATTTTTACTTCAAAGGAGATCATTTTGTGGTCTGACCTTACCAGGGAAGGCATTACAGTAGGGGGTGTGCAGCACTTTCCCATATTAGTGAGGACCAGATCCAGTATGGTTGTACCCCTGGATGGTGTATTGACTATCTGGACCAGGGAGTTTGTGTTTACAAAATCCAGGAATCACTGTGCATGTAGATTTGGTGTCATATAGGATTCCCAAATAGCAGTGGGATAATTAAATTCACCTATGAATATGGTATTGGGCTTGATGGTTAGTGTTTCTAATAAGTTTAAATACATGGTATGGACTTCCTGGGTCATAGTGGGGGGCATATAGCTTGCAAGGAAGTGGTATTGGATTTTGCCTATGGTGATTTGGGGTCTATATTATATTCTTGAAAGCCAACAATATCGAAGCTGATATTGTCGACACGAGAATGGTGAAAGTGCACAACACTGAATGTGTAAACAGAAATCATATTAGGGTACTTTTTTCTTTTTTTTTTGTTGTTTTTATAAGTTCAATGTTTGAAGACATCGACCATATGGTGTTCGATGTTTTCAACTGTTGATCTTATAATATAGACTCAGTGATTTGAACATTTAGCAACTCAAGAGCATTGTTCCGTTTGACCAGCCTTGAAGTATATTTATCTTTGATGTAAACAGAGACGCCTCCACCTTTAATTCCTGCCTGTGAAGTACCTGTCCTAAACATGTGGAAGACGTTATAACCTAACACTGTTGACGTGCTGTCTGCGGCTTTAAACCATGTCTCAGTGACCGCACAGACATCAGCATTCTCCAGGGTAAAGAGCGCTTCTAGGGAGTGAAGTTTTTTTATTTAGACTCCTAGCATTGAATAGTAATGCCTTTAGATTTTCTTGGTTTTGATTTACTGTGCCTGAAGTACTTTCAGTTTGGCATTGCCTAAAAAAGGCACTGTGGAGGAAGACAATGTTTTTGGCTAATATTCAAAAGCCTAAAGGGGGAGAGGTGTAGACCATCCCTGGCAAAGCCGCATGCTCTGTTGACTATCTTCTTCTATTCTGACAAAAATTGCACCCCCATAGAGTGTAGAGTATGATGAATTTATGTATTGCTGTATCATCTGCGACTGTATGACCAATGTTAGTTTTTGTTCCTCTATGTTGGATTAATATTTAGTGCAGTAGTAATTTCATTTCTGTGTTTATTGCTTATTATCACAGGTGATCCTGACAGTGGAAGTGTAGGGCTCCTACCACCTAATGTGGGAGTATTGGTAGGCTGTGATGATGACAGTGGCCAAAAAGAGGCACAGTTGGGGGTGCAGACATTGAATCTGTCACTGAAATTGTGACTCATACATCCTCTGGATTTCCTTCAGACACAGTCAGTATGCCTACACATACCCATTCCATTGAGCTCTCAGACAGTGGACAGGTTGAGGATGACACAATTGATCTAGGTATTGTGGTTACCTCGGTTGCACTGCCACTTGACTCTGGCTGTAGCTGAAGTATGAGTGAGGTGGCATGCAGGACAGTTGGTAGGGGTGTTTGGAGGAGGCCTATTGTCCACCCTCCACCTGATCCTGCTGTGTCATTATGTGCCACTCAACATATGTCTAGGGTCATCATGGAGGCACATGTATGTTCCACTAGGGCCTATGAGGCCATGCTTAGGGCAATAGATGTGACACAGGCTGATGTGCATTACTACTTCCACTGTGTGGCTGATTCAATGGATAGTTTTAATGCCACAGTGGAATGGGCAGTGTTTGTAATGGATCAGTTGCTGCTAGAGGGATAGCATCCACATGGCTGTAGGTCTGCAACATCATCTGGTGTTAGCCAATGTGACCATGTCTGATCTCACACCACTAGTGGCACTACTTCCACTGTTCCATCAGTGGTTGAAGTGTCAGCCCCAGAAGTGGTAGGCCACTGGGTCACGGACCTGGGCATATTTGTGTGGAGAGCACATCCAACCAACATCGCTCATGTTTAGGTAGTACCAGTACATCTGACCATGGGCGTGGACATGCCAGTGCAACTCCTGGCAGAGCCAGTTCTTGCAGTCTGGGGGGTGACTATGATGAAGTGATACCTCTACCATGCACGTCTCACAACTGTCAGACATGCCAGGATGTAGTGCTAGCACAGAGCTTGGCTGTTTCATGCAGATACTCACACACACATTTGAGTGCCCATACAGATAATCACACATGACAAGTGCATGAGGCATTCTTGAGGTTTGCAGTTCATTTAGCCTCAGTGGCCATTTGATAATTACTTATATTTCTGCTTGCCTGTCTTTCTTACTCACACACACAGTTGCTACATGTGTGCCACCCTTGACCTTATAGTCTAGTACTAGGATAATTGCCCTTGTGCACCACTTTAAGCCTAGAGAATTACCCCATGTGAGAATCGAACCCTGCACCTTGTGTCTGTAAAGCAAATACCTTAACCATTATGCCAGCCTTCCACCCCCACCCAAATAGTGTGGGAAGAAATAGCCAGGGAATTGTTATGGCTAGGCTTGTATAGGCCCTAGGGCCGATAGCCTAGTACCAACCTATGAACCAATAAACATATGAACACAGAAAAAACAATCAGTAAAAACAAAAGAAAAATCTAGCAAGGCTAAACTTTCCACTGTGTGATTCCTTAAACAGCTTGTATTAGAGGCAACATGGGATTTATGCAAATGACTCTTTAAGGACATCAGGTGTTTCAGTTATATGGCAGTTCTGAATGTCCATACCTTTTTATTTTTGTCTGGTTTGGAATGTTGTCTTTAGAATGTGGTGGTACATCCATTTTTGGAAAACAAACTGGTAACATACATTGTCTGTCCATTTATGCCTACCACGACTGTTACTATTAGTGTCACCCCATCTATAACTACCATACACCTTAGCATACATTGTCTTAGCTTATACATATAGAATACCCAAAATATTTACATGTATTTACTTCAGTGGGAGACCTGCTCTAGACAATTCTGCCTTCATTGGAAATGGAATTCTTTGCGTCCATAGCTATTTCTGGTTCTAGGTGAAATCCAGAAGACCATAACTGTAATCTCAATAACTGTGGAACTGCAAGTGCAAACGTTAGGTTTATACACCAAGTCTGACTTTGTAGAACCTTGAAACGATCTTCCTAATCTAAGATTCAGCATGTGTAAGTTTAAGGGGTACTCTGGAAGAAGCTGCCCAATATGAACATCAGATGGCTTTGTCCCCATGCAAAAAAGAAAAAAAAAATCATGATTTGCTTTTTTTTTTTTAAATCGCACTTTGTTTTTCGGACAGTAACTCAGTTTCACATATGGTTATTTATTTATTTATTTTGCATGGCCTGTCAGAATGCCACTTTTTTCCCTGTTCCTATATTTCAGTCATCCTAATGAAGTGCTAATGAGTATTTATTTTATCACTGCCTTTTATGAAAATAAATGTAAAGTTTGTTTTGTTTTTTTTTTCCTGAAAATGATATTCATTGCAGCATCTCTAAACCACTTATTTACCTTTTCCAGGATACCTTTTTACTTTGTGTACCTTTTTACTTCCCATAATGTACTGTCCAGAGCTGAATTTAGAATTTTCAGCAAGCAAAGCTGATAGTCAGTTTCTACAGTGGTAATAAAGATGGTGGCACAGTGGTGCAGTGGTTAGCATTGTTACTTTCCCAGCAAGAGGTTATCTGGTTCAATTCTCAGTTGAGATGCCTTCTGTCTGGAGTCTGCATGACCTCCCTGTGTTTGTGTGGGTTTCTTCTGGGTGCTGCAGTTTCCTCCCACATTCCAAATACAAGCCTGGATTGTTTCTTCCCTAGCTTCTGTTGAAAATTGGCTATTTCCCAGTAAACAAATGTTAAATAAATAAACCCTGCACCTTGAACATGAGAGAATCATTTATAAGTACCCAACAGCTTGCTAATATCATATGCTCTCTTTCCATGCCAGCCAACTTTCTTGGGATCATTTTCAGATTATAAAAAAATATAATGCTAACATAAAAGAGTTTTTAATTCAAGTGAGAATCTTTGTAAGGCATGAGCCCTCATGTCATTCAGGACCAGGAAAATTGACAAAATCTGACCAGTCAGGACCATGTGTATAACCTGCATTTGTGTGCCATTTAAAAATACACAAATGTAAATAAAATACAGGACGAGAGTCCTTGAAATATGTCAAAACATTTGGAATAAAGAAGACAAGGCTTAAGAAAAACATTTCCTTCTTTAGGTCATAAAAAAAGAGGTTTGTGCCATCCTGAAATGTCTGACATTTTAAGCACTGCCATTTGTGATTCAATATATTGGACCAGATTCCAAAAGAGTTGCTCTTCTGTGTAAGTCTGCCTGATTCTGAAAGACTTACTCTGGTTGAATGTCATTTACTTTGGTGTAAGGCCTGTCTATAAACAGGCTTACATTGCAAAGGACATGCTCTCAGTGTAAGTGACCAGATTAAATCACTTAAACTTGGCGGAAGTCTTTTGGAACTGGGCCAACTGTGTACTAACCATTTTGAAGAAATTAGGGTTCAACATAGGTTTTTATGAGCAGGTAGCCCTATCCCAAGCAACATGACAGCTCAACATAAATAGTGTTAACACTTCAGCATCTCAAACCCAGCTGCCCCATAGCACAATACTCACAATCTGCTCTGGTGAAGGATTCTTGTTGCTATGCATTTGTATTAAAAGAGCAACACCACTATGTACAGATGCATGATATACACAAATGATGAAACTGCTTTAATTTACTTTTTGTGACATCTCCCCATTAAAAAGAAAAGAAAATTACATTTTCCTTTTATATTAGAGATATGCAGACACAGCCTCTGCTATTTACTTGATACTTTACACTGAATCTGTAAAACAGAACAATGTTAGGTATGAATAAGGCAACAATATATGAAATTCTTCAAAAAAGTTACAATATTTGAACATCCCATTGACAACAGTCACATCTCATACCACTGAGGTGCTCAGGTAAGTTGGCTTCTCCTAGACGCTAACAACTGGAAAATTATATTTGTGGTCACTAAGCAATGCAGGCTTAGTAGATTGACCACCGACAATGATATTTCTAGATGAGACTTCCAAACTCAAGAATTTTTTCATCGATCCAGGTTAACAATTATAACTGGTTAACTGGCATTGAAAATAAAGTTGCATTGCTTAAGGACCATAAAGCTTGACCTATCCTGAGTAGTGCTTCTTCATCAACCTCTTTGGTCAAAGATATCAAAGGTATGTCAGCATTTTCCAATCACATTTGTTTTCAGCAAGCTTTTCTATCCTTATTTCTACTGACATGTCCACCGTTAGAGACATCATCACGAACAATTGGGAAATTATATAGGGCAACACTGTTCTTACCAATATGATTGGAGACAAACCTTTTTTCACCTACAAAAAGCCATTCAATTTGAAATCCATCTTTGAATGTACAGCCCCCTATAGCTTACACACTCAAGAAATGCCAGGCACCTTTCGTTGTGACAAGTATAAACAACGTAGGTATACCAATTATTCATCCTCAGAGTATTTCAAACCATTCAGTATTTACATTTGGGCAAACAAAGATGTGACGGTAATTCTAAGTACTTAGTTTATTTGGCATCCTGTGTGTCCTGTGAAAGCTTTTACATTGGCAAGACTATAAGATGTTTATTAAGGAGACTCTACAAGCACTCCCTGGCTATACACAAGAAATATCCAAATAATGCACTTGCTGAACATAATGTTTATGCTGTGACATTAAGAAATTCACTTTTTTCATGTTAGACTTTGTACACACACACACAATTTTTGTGATGACAGTAACAGTTTCCTTGAATGGCGTGAATCTGCATGGCAAATTCAGCTTAGAGACGATCAGGATCCTGGACTTAATGAACACATAAATATAAAGTGTTTTTTACCAATGCAAAAGTTATGCTGATAGTTTTTTTTTATTTTTTTTATATTTTAAATTATATGGCATTAGTTTACTTATTATTCTTCACTTGGATTTTAAATTTCAGTTCAAGTATTTCCTTTTGTGACAATACCCACTATGTAATGATTTAGTCATGTGATTTTTTGGCACTCTTTTTAAATTGCTTTTCTCATTTCACTTGCATTTTCTGATGACGTTCTTGTTTTTACTATTAAAGAATGAAAGCTTGCCTAGGTGGTTGGTAGACTTTTTCTGAGTTACTAAACATCAATTTTGATTCTTTCTAGTAAACAGAATGCTGTTTTGAGTACAGAAAGTTTGAGGAATATCTTTCTTCTTCTTTAACTGTTAATATTTCATATAACTTTTTCTCTGATAATATTAGTAATTGTATTAGTGAGTAGTATGAAGGATGGGAAGAATATAAGAAAGCTTAAAAGAAGAGCTTTGGGAGTGTTAGTTGGTGAAGATAAATGTATTAATAAACACAGTGAAGAGTTGGGTTTTATTTCCATAACAGATAACAGGGGAAAACAATGTTATTCTAAAATACTGGTAATTGGAGACTCACATATAAAATGCCCTGGTAGCCAAATAACATCTATGAATAGAGTATATTACAGTTTCCTCTTTACCAGGGTTGCAGTTTGTTGACTATTTAGATTAGTTATGAATGTTAATTAGGGTTAAACTGACCTACAATAAATGTACTATACAGCATGCAACTAACAGTTTAAGCTATACACCTTTAGATAAGATGAAAATGCAGTGCAATTTTTGATATAACTGAGCAGTTTGAAAGGTTAAATCTAGAGTTTGCATTATGTGAAATCCTTCCTGGCTTGCATTAGTAGGATTACACGTGGTTGAAGGCAAAATTATTTAATAATTGATTGACCATTTTTTCTGTCTGCAATATTAAATTAATAAAAATTTGTGAAAACTCTGCCTATGATTTAAAAAGGTTTTCAATAGATGGAGTTCATCTTAATTACTATGGATCTAAGGCTCTATCAAGCTTGTCTATGAATTATGCAACATTGTTTAGGGTCTCAGGTGAACATATCCAGTTGTGAAATAAAAACAGGAAATTTAATAGACCTTTAAAATGTTTCTATTGTAATCCCAAAGTTTGGGGAACAAAGAAAGTGAGTTAAATTTATAGCACTTTCTGATGATATGAGCTTGTTGCTGTTACTGAGACATGGAATCCATCTGCTTTACCAATACCAGAAGATATCAAATATGAAGTCTTACAAATACATGATAGGCATAAAAGCATAACGTTGTGTGTTAGAAGCATCATTTCTTGTAAACTTGTAAAGACTATTGCTGTGTTAGTCGTATGTGATAGTCCAAGCTTATGGAATATTGTTACATGATCCTGTAAAATTGATAGTTTGTTATCATATGCCTACAATGGATTTAGATACTCACTATAATTATTTTTCTGTATTACATGTGAATTTAGATGATATAAATCCAGTACCGACAGACTTTAATTATCCTACTATTGTTTGGCAAGTAAACAAATAAGGAAATAATTCTGAAAGATAATTTATTGAGATTTTTGAGTATCATAATATTACACAATTGATTTTGGAGGCTGTTTTAGTAATATCCTAGACTTGTTAGGCACCAGTAATCTTATTTTAATTCAAAGTATTGAAATTTCTACTCCTTTGGTATTATCTGATCATCTGTCCATCTCATTTGAAATAGTTGATAAAGGTAAACCTAGAGTATGGACCAAAATTATAATTGTAGTCTGATTATTATCAGTTAAAGAATAATTTGCTATCTTTGAAGTGAGTAGAGATGACTGGTTCAGTTTATTGGGGTTATGATAATAGAGACTCTGTACACTGTAACAGTGTAGTTGGACAACTTACTATAGAACAATAATTTCCAAAACTAAATTCCCAGTATGTTGGAATTATAATTTGAACATATTACATAATAGGAAAATGAGTGCTTCTTGTGGATGCCATGAATTTTCAAATACAGTTAATAAAAAAAAAGTTATGATTGAGAAGTAAAAAACTATCGGTAAGTATAAGAAATGAAAAAAAAATAAAATAAAATATGAACATTTATTGGCAAATGATCACACAACCACTAAAATATTATAAATATATTAATTCCTTCAGGAATGAAAATAATCATATTAATTCTGTTTAGTGAATGTGTCAGTGATTACTGAACATGAACTGATAGCTAATAAATTTACTAAATATTTTACTTATTTTGGCATTGATGTGAGTGATTATTCTCAATTTGTGGAAGAAAGAACAGATTGTATGGTAACATGCCATAATATTACTGAAGAGATGTTATTAAAAGCCTTAAATAAAATTAAATTTGATACTTAGAGTGGACCAGATTGTATTCCTTGACTTTTGCTGGTTAATACAAAAGATTATGTAGTGAGTATCTTATAAATTAGGACATTTAATTATATGATGTATAATGGGTATGTGTCAAGTTTTAGGAAGGAATCATTGGTTACTCCATTGTTTAAATCTCAAGATAAGATAGCAGTACAAAATTATTGTCCAGTAATTCTGCCACCAATATCATGCAAATGCTTTGAAAGATGTGCAATCATACTTAAAGGACATAATCTTAAATTATTTTATATTTTCAACAAGTTTATTTAAAAGGCCTTTCCACACTCACTAATTTGTCACTCTTTTATGATTATATCTCAAGGGCTATGGAGATGTATTCTAACACACATGTAATCTATTTGGATCAAACCAAAGATTTTTGCTTACCATCATTCCATGCTATTGATTTAGCAAAGGAAAATGTAAAGGTTAATCAATATTAATGTAGGTGGATTAATTGTTGGCTCAGAGACAGAACCCAAAGAGTAGTGATTCAAGGAAAAAATTCATCTCCTGCCTGGTGAGATCAAGTATTCCTCAGAGATTTGTGCTCAGGCCTTTTTTGTTTAATATTGTTTTTGCCAGGTCTATATTGTAACATCGAAACTTCAAAAGAGCGAACGCTTTTATAGCGACATGGAAAAACTGAACCAACAGACTGTCGAATGGCCAAAACAGTGATTTTTTTCACAGGGAAAAAAATTGCTGGGCCAGTGTTGGGATTTTGCTATTTTCTCCAGTGTGGTGTGATCTTGGAGTTGGTATATATAAGTAGATGGGGTGTTGGGGTCACAGCCCCCCACATTGGGGGGTGTGGGGAGAAAGACCCCCAATTTATTTTGTCAGTCCATTTGTATTTTTTTTTTGGCCCAGTGATTTTTTTCCCTGAGAAAAAAAATCTCTGTTTTGTCCTTTCATCATTCTGAGGGTTCAGTATTTCCATGTCACTATAAGAGTGTTCGCTCTTTTGAAGTTTTGACGTTACAATATAGGCCTTTTTTGCCTCCATTCATTTTTGCCTGGTTAATAATAAAGATGATCTCACTAATAAACACATGTAGATGGCAACTCAAAGAACGAAGGCTGATACATTGTAATGTTAAGTGCTTTTCATTTACTAAAATAGCAAACCTCTTCAGACAAACACATATATACCTTGAACTTATTAAATACTATAAAAGGTGCCAAAATGCCAATGATGTCATCAAATTTATTAAAAAATATCATGAACCCTTAGTCACGGTAACCATATTATATAAAATATAAAATCACATCCATTAAATACAAAAATACAATTGCTTAAAATATTGACCTAGGTGTATAAATCTACCATAATAACTTAAGTACATTGCAACACAAACTGTTATGATTAGCTGTCATCTATTCAAAGCCCTTAATTTTAAAATTCTACTTATATTACAAATATCATTCAGTCCTGGCCAAGCATATGAAAACAGATTAAGTTGCCAAACAAGTTCGGCTTTATCAAGCATCAATTCCCAGGGACCACCTCTTTCAGGCACCTTTACCTGCTGCAAAAATGAGAACTTGAATTCATGATTAGTAAATTCATGTATATGCTTAGCAAATGCATTATTAAAATTGCACTTCCTTATTGCATATACATACTCGTATATCCTTTCTTTTAGCATACAGGTGGTTCTACCAACATAAAATGCTGAACATTTTTGACATAATGCTGCATACACAAGTCCTTTAGAATTACAATTATATTTTCCATTGACAGTGTACATTTTCCCTTTTATTTCCATTGAATGACCCTCGTGACTGTATCTGCAGTGGTTGCACCTGCCACATTTATTCATACTACCACGTTGTGGCCGAAGTATATGGCGTTTCTTATTCCTCTCTAATAAAGCTTTTAAACTCGTACCCTTCCTAGCTACCATTCTGAAGCCTTACTCCAATTTGCCCCTAATGTGTGTGTCTTCCTGTATAACCATCCAATTTTTAAACATAATGGTCTTTACTTCTTGAAAATGCATGCTAAATGATGTATTGTATGACACCTTGCTTTTGTAAAAATGTGTCTACAGCTTCTATACCTTCTTGATGTGGTATACATGAAAAAAGATCTTTTATATCAACTGTTAAAAATAAACTGTCATCTAAATATTCCTTCTTACTAATTAAATCTAAAAAGTGCCATGAGTCCTTACATATCTGGGGACATTCTGACAAATACATTTTCAGCTTGTTGTCTAAGTATTTTGCTGATGCATAAGTAATAGAATTTCGTCCATCCACTATGGGACGCATAGGTGGATTTTCAATACTATTATGCACCTTCGGTACTCCAAAAATGGTAGGAATTACCGGAGAGATATTATTCAAATAATTGTACTCTTCCAAACTTATTCTGTTCTCAAGAAACATGTCATTTAATGAAACATAAATTCTCCTGTAGGCTATATTAACCTCATTCTTACTCACGTCCTCATATGTGTCAGTTGCCAAAATGCTATAATTCTTTCATCGTAATCAAAGATTTCCATAATTACCAACCCCTCTCCCTTATCTGGTTTAATGATTCTTAAAGACTGCTGTGTGAGAAATAGTAAATCATTTCTTTCCTCCTCTGTTAAATTGTCCTTAAATTCACCATATTTACTAAATATATGCCTTATATCAATTTCACATATTTTCTCATAGAGCAGGAGTGTGGGGTGTAATGGGGGTTAAATGTATTACACACCTGAAGTGAATCATTATCCTGTAAATTATTTGAACCAAATAAAATTCTAACATTCAATTTTCTCAAAAACATTTTTAAATCTATTAGCATATCCGCTAAACTAGGACGTTTTACTGGTACAAACGTAAATCCTTTACTTAGTAGATTAGCCATTTCCTCATCTATAACAGTTCCTCAGAAATTGTAAACCTTGAAGTCTTTTGTGGTATTGTACACAACTACTGGTATTACATCAAAAACATCCTTTGTCAGTTCATCATCAATTACATGTTCAACATTGTAATTAGTGATATTAATCAATTGTAACCTCTCCCCCTTCCTCTCCCCCGATACTGATAACCGCCCCTCCTCTGATTGCGTCTGGATGGTGTATAAAAATCCTGATGTTGTATTCTGTTGGTATTGCTATTGTAGTTGTTATGATTTCTTAATATTTCTGACCTCCTTAAAGATGTACTAATATTATCCTGTTGTTCCACCCCTTGTGATACTTCAGGGGCATTGACAACACTTACTTCATCCTGCATATGTGCTTGACTAACATCAATATTTCTATTGGGGGGTCTCTATGTTAGTCTGCGGTGTTTTGACCCTAGCTTGTTTTGGATCGGGAAATCCTTTTGCATACTGGTCCTTGTACCTTATTAGCTTGTTATTCTTTTTGTGCTTCAAATCTATTAGCTACTTTTCAATGCTTTCATATATTCTCTGATGTTCAAACTTATATCTTTCATAACTAGTATCAGCCTGTAACTGGGTTTCTAATACATTGTACCATATTTGCCAATATTGTTATGGTGGTCTGGGAGGAACAGCATATTGTTAACAGTCCTTTTTCTCAACATATTAATTTATACTTATGATATTTGGATGATATTTTTATTCTATGATAAGGTGATTACGATATATTAAATAGATTTATTGATTATATCAATGGCACAATGTCCTATTTACAATTCACACATGAGGTCAATGAAAATGCAATCAATTATTTGGATGTCAATTTAAGTAAGGATAAGCAAAATGGAAGGTATATAGCTAAAATATATAGGAAGCCAACCTATTAGAATTTGTTCTTACACTTTACCAGTGCACATACAATGGGACACAAAAAGGCTGTGGTTATGGGACAATTTGTCCGAGCAGCCAAAATGATGTGTTGATAAGGATTTTGAATTTGAATGTGGTAATTTGATAGATATATTTGTAAAAAGAGCATATCCCAACTTCATGTTGTTTGAATTGTATGACGAAGTAAAAGTTAAGAGGTTGAATGGCCATTTTTCCCCTATATTGGGTCATAGTGGGGGACACCAAGCTGGTAATATTGAGTTTAAGTCAATGGATGCCGCGGCATTGTCTATAACATCATTTAGCATCCATTTTCAAGAAGTAAAGACCATTATGTTGAAAAATTGGATGGTTATACAGGAAGACACACACATTAGGGGCAAATTGGAGTAAGGCTTCAGAATGGTAGCTAGGAAGGGTACGAGTTTAAAAGCTTTATTAGAGAGGAATAAGAAAAGCCATATACTTCGACCACAACGTGGTAGTATGAATAAATGTGGCAGGTGCAACCACTGCAGATACAGTCACAAGAGTTATTCAATGGAAATAAAAGGGAAAATGTACACTGTCAATGGAAAATATAATTGTAATTCTAAAGGACTTATGTATGCAGCATTATGTCAAAAATGTTCAGCATTTTATGTTCATATGGTATATCAACAGCACAAAATAATAACACACAGTATATTGAAAAATTAAACAAATTTCCTTTGCCAAAGGACTACCAATAACTTCACCACATTCAGCTCAAATTTGTCTGAATAGGGATAATGTTATATAAAGGGCTTTTTAAGGTAAGCCAAGAACTCAGATTGGGACACAAGAACTGTGAGATAGCAGGATCACTCATTGTGTCTCTGTACCAGTGATATGCTCCTTTAACACATATATTGTTCAGACCGCTAAAAATAGCACTTATTGTGTGCAGTGCTGATGTTTGACAGTGATGCAAAGTGGAAGAAACTATCTTCAACTTGTTGTTCTTGTATATATGTTTTATACACTTCAACCCACCACAAAAACACACACCCACATATACACATACACAAGCATAATCCACAGCAAAAGTTGTTTTTACATTGCATTTGAATGCAGATGGAAATCCAAGTGAAACAATAAACATCTCAGAAATGTACTAGCACTCAGAATTATTCAAATACCTTTCAAGGATTCACCACAAATTGATTTCCTGACAGAATACCTGATTTCCAGATTTCCTGACAGAAATCCTAAAGATATATATATATATATATATGTGTGTGTGTGTGTGGCTGTATATAATCCCATTTATGTGTTATGACAGAGCACATAACTGCTCAAACACCATTTCAATAAACTGGATGTTCAAACAAACAACCCTGTACTTCTCGCTGTCAATCAACAGAACTAGTGGCCAAACACATTGCACTTAATATATATTTAATCTATGAACTATGCACATAGCAGTTCTTAACTTCTGGATATTGTTACTACTGCTATGATGTTGCACTTATTTTTTGGTAGTTAAAAGTAACACCAGATTGACATTTTGTGCACCACTGCTGTTAGCTTAATATAGAAGTAAACAAATTCTGATTGTAGCTGTGTTTTACCTGCTTTGTCCTTCACCTAGGCTTTGTGTGCTAAAGCCACAAATTGTTTTTAAATGAGAACTTGAGTACTGTTAGTATTCATTACTAAATTTAGAAACAATATTCAACTGACTGCCTATTGTTAAATTTATATAAGGTGTTGCATATTTTATACATAAAAAGCTCTAATCAGTTATCTATCACTTTTCCTTGCCATTTTATTTTTTTTCAATAGGTAAAGGTTACAGTATATCTCAGTTGGGGATAGAAGATGTCAGGTTTATAGAGGCATATAAAAATATTATTTCTGTTGTGTTGCTAATTAATTTTTAAACAATGGTACACTTATTTTATATATGAATGCTATTTTGTGATTAAGAGTTCTCTATGTTATTTACTATTATTATGTAATACCATACACATAGACTATGCTTCACAGCTCTTAGTTTAACAAAGGGTATTCAAACTTGTAACTGACTTAACACTTATGCACTTAATTGTGTGTTTCAAGGCTATTAGTATATAGATAGAAAACTAAATGGTTTCATTGTTGTTTCATGACCATTAATCTGTTATCTTGTGATCTTTTTACTTTATTCTTTAGCATTTAAATGATATTGTATCCGTGCACTGTTTAGAGGCTGATAATTACATTTATTTTCTGCCTTAGAGCACTGTTTTATTTAAATAACAGCCCTGCTGTTGTATTCTTTAGTTTCTAAATGTAATACTATATTCATACTTTCTGCTTAAGTCTAACAATGGGCACTTAAACTTCAGCTACGAAACAAAAGTCATCACATTTATTCTGTGTTTTAAAAGCTCTAATCTGTTATACTCTGTCTTCTGCTATACATTTGCCAGCACTTAAACTTAGACAGTCAATTCAACTTTATTGCATTTATTCTGAGTCTCAAGAACATTAATCTGTTTCTTAGTGCCTTTCTTGTCTTAGTAAATGCATATGTACCTCTGCTCTGTGTTTAAAAAGGCTGATAGCTTGATAAGGCGCATGTAAACCGATTTTACATTTGTGCTTTCTGCACTACTGATCAGTCTAGTGAAATGGATATCCTTAAGAGACATTACTTGGAAGATTTACTAAAGTGCAAATTTTTAACACAGTGTGCCTGTAGTGATGGATATATAATGAACAGTTGTCAACTATATGTGGCCTGATGAAGTAACTGTTAAAAAAATGAAACACCTAGTCTGTATAATAGGTAGAAAACAGATGACTGTTGAACCTTCCTGTAAGAACAAGAACAGCTTTAAGAACTGTTACTGGATTTATCGTGGAAAAAGGACATCAGATTGAAAGCATTAGCCTATAAGGAAAGTAATGGCCATAACATTAAATCAACTATAAATGCATGGGTAAAGCAAAACCTACCTATACTGCCTATACTGCAAAGAAAAAGAGATCCTGTGTTGAAGTGATGATCCTAGCATGTAAGATAAATTATAATAACTTGTGTAGAATTTAACTGTAGAAAATGTACAACTCAGAACAAGTAAGTAAAACAAAGTAAATGCAACTTTAGTGCATTTATCTTTAGAGCTGATTAATACTGATGAAGACACAATTATAGAAGAAAGTCATACAAATGTTAACAAACATGATTTTTATTAAAACAATGCTGGACTCAAACCTAAGATATGTTTCCATTAAAAGGAAATTGAGATGGGGTCCAGTAACTCACAAACAAGGAATGGTACAGTGATAATGGGTAACACAGTACTTGAACCTCCTCTAACAAAGGTGTATCACGATATTATGGAACTATGTGGTATTTCTCAGCATAGCAACCCATTCAACATTAAGCTGAGGGGCAAAAAAAAAAAAAAAAAGAAAAGGCCAATTCCTATCCTGGCAATACAGGTCCCAGTCTACAATCCTCAACTCGGACTTGAGGAGTGAAAACATAAAGAAAGTTATTTTTTAAACTGTAGTTAGATTTCTAACAAGCAGCTGATGCAGTCTGTACCAAACAAAGAGCAACACTAACATGCATTTCTGAATGCTGCTATTAGAAAAAAGACTGACTCGAGTCTGCTGATTGAACCACCTAACATTTTATGCTTAGGGCAGCTATCTGATTTACCCCACCCTACCTATACTGCTACCCACCATTGCTCTACCCCAATATTATTATTACTCCATCAGTTAATAAATAACATTCCAGAGACAATGCCAGCAATTTAGAATTAGAGATAAATGCTAATAAGTATGAAGACGGGCCTTTGGGTGGTCAAGTAAAATCATGACCTAAATGAAATTGTGGGCTTGAGTGACAGATGTGATACGAATCATTAACTTACACCCTCAAGTTTTGAAACCAAAGAAGATATAAATATAGGATAACAAGAGAAAGATCATTTCCTAACTAAGAAAGAGAAAACTGAGGCCCTGATTTTGGGAGATTCAGGGTGGTATTCATAGTCTGGGGCTGTGCAAATGCATAGCGGGCATTTACGGACATCAGCACTATGCGTATATGTAAATAAGATCAGCATAACATAGTTGCATTCAATATGGAAAACAAAGCAATTTCAATAATCGTGCCCACTTTCACTTTTTTTAAATGTTTAAGTGGTACAAAATTAATTTTTTGTATATACAACATATTCTGTGCAGCCATAAATGGTCTTTAAATGGTCTGTGCCTTGGCATATCATGGGCAAGCATAGTTGAGTGCAGTCACTCTGAAAGCATAAGAGAAAATCTGCAGACTGTGCAGCAGAGATAGAGCTGTTTAAAAAACGTAAAGAAGGTATAACTTTTTCATATAGGGGTATTTTTTTGTGGATAACCTGATAGTTTCATTAAAGAATAGAAAGGGGGTGATAGGACAAATTGAAAAAAAGGAGAGACAAAAGAAACAGATGAACACAGAAGGGGGACATCAAGAGGGTTTGAGCTGGAGGGGGGAGGGAGAGGATGGGCACTATGCTTATGTCAGGGGATAGACCATCCTATTTTTCAAAAGTTTTTTTTTTTTTGCAAGAGTTTTGTGTGGGTGGGAAATAGGGAACAGAGAGAATGAGAAATGGTAAGGGAAGAAGTGTTGAGAAAGTCCCAGCTGTGTAGCCAGCCCACAGAGCCTCATACATGTCCACTGCAAGATGGTATTGCAGTGGAGGACCCCAATGTTGAGGGAGTAGCGGCCTGTGTTGACATGGTGGTTAGCACCAACTGGGCAAGCATGTCTTCTACACACTGAAGAGTGGCTTTGACTAGCTGAATTCTCCTGTCCACTACCTCTACCAGTACATCCTCAACCAAATTCTGAAGCCCCCGTTCAGTGAGGCTGCCACATGATGAAATACCTATAGGAATGGCACCTCCACACCAGCCCTATGAGGATGTCCTTGGATGGGCAGAGAGTGATCTCTCCCAAGCCTGGGAGGTACAAGCCTATTCTGCTCCTAAGGGATTTGAACTGGTATAAAAGAAAAAAAATGGGACAGCATCAAAACAGCAAAGGAGAAAAAAGTCATAATCAAAAAAATAAAAGAAAAAAAGGAGGTGGTGAGAGACAAAACAGAAGAAAGCCAATGAATTCACACAATATTGTTTTAATGAAAGGTAGCAACTCTATAAACCACTGCAGAAAAATATCTTTATTGAAGTAAAGTTGTGTATGGGAAGTGCTTATGCATACAGTTGGGGGTAGTGACTGGGGAAGTGCTTATGTAAGTAGGAAGAATGTATAAGAGTAGTGCTTACAAATATTTGTCATGAATTGAAATGGCTAGGGATTTTTTCTTGCTGAAGGATTTTGTCTTTCACTTCTGTACTTTTCAAACATGTTTTACAGTATCCAGACATCAAACAGAAATCACTAATTATTGTAGTTAATTGTGGTTAAAAATGACAATATAAAACATTTTTCTTGATCTGTTCATGTCTTAATTTGCATTTCTTTCAGCTGCAAAGGTACAACAACAGTTGATTGTAGGAGTACTACTGAAATCAGTTTTAAAAGCATTGCTGTGTTACTGTTTATGCTACCCTGAATTAAGTATAATAATTTGTACTATGCATAGTCAGTAATAAATTTGATTTACTTACCAGGAAAGTCCATCTGGGACAGAGCCCATTTTCAGTGGACGTCCAGGGAAAAACACTCCAGATGCATGCCTTTGGAATGTGGGAGGAAACCAGAGCACCAGGGGAAGCCTACTCAAGCACAGGGAAGACATGCAGACTCCACACAGAAGGCACTCCAGCTGAGAATCAAACCAGAGAACCTCTTGCTGTGAAGCGACAATGCTAAATGCTGCACCACTGCACCACCCCAAATACTTTTTGGACACCTCTTATTAGAGGGGGTGCTGAAATGTTGTATGCCTTACCAACTATCTAAATTCTGAGCATTATTTTGCCTCTGTAGCTGAAAAGAGGGTTATTTCATCTTGTAAAGTGCCAATTTGCAGAATTGTAGTGTTGTGTTTTGACATTGTTTCAGATCATTGATTGAACCTTGACAACAGAAAGTGTGGAATTTTCAAGTGTGGAACTCTGAGCTGTCATGAAGTTCTTATTGCTGCAGAAGAAAAATCCAAAGGAAATCCATAAATGTATGATGAAAACATTGAGTGCCAAGTGTCCTTCTTAATTGTGAAGAAGCGGTGTAAAAACTTTCAGCATGTAGACTTCAGGACCAAAGATGCAGCAAGGGCAAGTCCTAAAAATGTTGACCATGTCCATGACATGATTCTGGCAGGTCAGCAAATATTGATTAAAACAATTGCTGAGACAATACAGATCTCCAGGGAATGTATTGGGTTTATAATCTGTGAGCAGCTGGGTATGCTGAAGCTGTTAGCCAAGTGAGTGCCCAAATGTTTGAATGGCAATGAGGAAAGATGTTGAGTGGACACTTCCAAGTAGATTTTATGACATTTTCATAGAGCTGGTGCCAACGTTTTGGAATGACTTCATCTGATGTTGTCAGTCTTCACTTAATCCTTGACTGTGGGTTCAGTTCCATATATCAGAATCGACTCAGCCATTATTCCAGCTCACTCCCTCCAAAACTCTCAAGCTAAGCTTTATCCATAATGCTTCTCACAGGATTACCTCAGATCTCATTTTCCACTTTCAGTACCAGATGTGTCTATCAAAACAACTCTCTAGCAAGCTAATTCTTCTTTGTTGTAAATAAAATCTCTCTTTTAATTCCCTTTTACTGACTTCTTTCTCTTCTTCTTATACCCACCTTCAGGAAGGCCTTATTAAAACTGCTTTCAACAAAGACATATCTGGTTCTCCAAAGTCAAAAACTGACATTAACTATCCTTCTTCATCTTCTTCCTCTTCTAAACATGGACATTCAAAGAAGAGGATCAGCTTGGTGCTGACAGTATGTTCAGCACCATTATCACAAATGCCTAAAACTTCCCTGGCTCCTACAGTTTCATCGGAACCGACTAGGGAAAAGACTCCACCTTCAGTGCCGTCGGTACGTACCTCTGCACCAACAACTTCAGCACTGACAACTACTACTGCTACTATTTTGGAGCAGCCATCTCTGAAATCAGTGGAATTCCTCTTTAAAGATAGGCCTCATACTAGGTATTCTCCCTCACTAGACCCTTTCATAGACCGACCTCCAAGCGCCTTCTTGGAGAAACCAATATCCCAGTCAGTCTCTTTGGTCCATTCCACCAAGAGCCTCACAGAATCTGATATTTTGAGGCTGGTGGACCAGCTTTTGGTGAAGAGGAATTGTCCACTTCTGCAGTTCCTAGCCTATCTGGAACCTTACCTATCTCACCTCCAGTGATTGTTCCTCCTCTGACACCAACTGAGAGTTAAGAGTTTCTGGTGCCAACAGTCCCAGTTTTGACTGTTTCAATGTCAGTCAGAGCTACTTCTCCAGCACCAAAAACAGCCTTGTGCTCTTTGGTTCTGTCAGAACTTGAGACCTCCTGTGGTCACAGCTTCATTGCCAGTTCCAGGGGGCATGGTTCCACTCTGGTGTTGTCACAGACATTCATGCCCCTAGGAGAATCAGAACACATTAGATCAACACCATCTTCAACTTCGGAGGTGGCCTCCTCAGTGTGGAGTGGGACCACTGTTCCAAAGGACTCTATTTCAGTTCCAGGCTCCCATTCCTCTATGTGGGGGGCTGCTTTCCAAGCCAGGGAGATGGCATTGGGCATTGTCCACTGTGGTCATTCAAGTCAACACCATTTTCATTGGATCAACAGCCCTGCTGTTCCCCTTGCCCAGAGCTTCCTCCAGTCTGTACCCTAGGACAGCGGACACTGAAGCCTCAGGATCCAACCATAGTGGTCATGTCATCTTCAGATACATGTCTGGCCCATCCCACCAAAGAGGTACCCTGAAGAGGAAGTGCAAGAGGAAGCACTTAGATTCCCCTGAGGAGTCTTTCACTGGAGATACCAATTTTGATAAAGGGGAAGGTTCCCCAAGGTCACCCCCTGAAGATGTCTCCTTCATAGATATTCCAGAGATCCTAAAACTGAGAGGCAGCTGGACTTCCCTTCAGCCTTTCTCAGAGTAATCGGTATACCTAGAGGCTTTCCATGCCTGACCATCTACTTCCTGGATCTCTCTGCCAGGTGGTGATCTGATTAAATTGATTGCACAGTGGGCTTGGATGATACCTGACTCTCAAAGAGACCAGATCATATTTTGTCAGCTCCTCAGGATCAGTAGCATTGGGTGAAAGGAATACCAGTAGATGCCATGGTGGTAGCAGCAGCCACAAAAAAGGAACTTGCTGATGAAATTCATGCAATCCATCCTCTTTATAAAGAGTCTAGGGTTATGGATAGATTTGGGAAGCATATATACACTTCACCAGCCTATGCACTAATGTCCTTGAATTACATGGCACATTTCAGGAGACTTCAGCGGGATCTGATAAAAGAACTATCAGATACTCTGACAGGAGCAGTAGCTAAAGGGGTTAAAGAAAAGGTAACTTCTCATCTGGCAACCCTAGATTCTGTTTGCAACTCTTCCATAAGGCTTATTGCACATGTAGCCATAGGGAAGACGAGGACAGCAGGTTCAGGCACAGCTATTAGGAGACATGCCTGGATGCACATATATGAATTCACAGAGCCATTTAAGTCTTTCATCAATGCTCTGTTTGATGGAACATCCTTTTTTAGCCCCAAAGTTAAAGACATCCTGGCCAGATGTGAGAAAGATGGAAAGACCTTTTTTTGCTGGGGGCATATGCTTTTCCACTCCCTAACGGTCTTACTTCTGGAACCAGAAAAGTGGGAAGCTTTCATTCAAAAAGTCTCAAGGGCCTTTCCAAAACTCACATGGCAATAACTTCCCCTGGGGCAGAGGGGGGAGTAACAATGGAAGATGCTATGCACAAGGCAGAGGTGACCCACAAAATCAGGGTTCCAGGGATTCTTTCCCTAGTAACTCTTATCAGTGCTCCTGAAAGGAGGCCAATTGCCATCCTCTGGAGGCAGTTGGGGATGATTATCCCTACACCTACCTGCCTGGCTCAAGATAACCACAGACTATTAGGTGCAGAGGATCATAACCAGAAGTTACAATATCTCTTTTTTGGATAAACCCAGAAAATTGAAGAAAATCCCAGATGTTCCCCCAGTCACAGGATGCAGTAGTCTTAGAAAGTCAAAAACTGCTCGACAAAAGAGTCATTCAAGAAGTCCCACCAGACCAGATAGGATCTGGAGTTTGCTCAAGATTCTTATTAGTACCAAAGAAAACAGGGGATTGGAGACTGATTTTGGATCTCAGTCAGTTGAACAAATCAGTTCAACAAACCAAATTCTAAATGGTTATGGTTCAGTCGATACTTTCCTTCTTGGAAAAAGATGATTGAATGTGCTCAGTAGATGTTCAGGGTGTGTATTACCATATAAAAATGGACAAGCGATCCAGAAGATTCCTGCACTTCTGGCTGGGAGCCAGTCATTATCAGTTCAGGGCTCTGTCCTTTGGTCTCACCACAGCTCCCAGCATGTTCACCAAATGCATGGCAGTGGTAGCAGCTCCCTTCAGACTGCAAGGATTCCATATGTTTCCATACCTAGATGACTGGCTCCTCACTGTTCCCACCAGGCATCTACTCTTAGAGGTAAGAGACTATGTTCTTCAAACTTGTTCCCCATTGGGAATCATCATAAACTATGAAAAATCCCACCTAGAGCCAACACAGCAATTGGAATTAATAGGAGCAATGCTAAACACAAACTCAGGCATCGTGTCTCTTCCCCCAGAGAGACTTCAAAGAATAAGATCGCAAGTAAGTCAGATTATTTGCAGCAAAAACGTGACTGCAAGGCTGTTGTTACAAACTCTAGGATCAATGTCAACCTCCATCACTTTAGTTCCCCTTGAGAGATATCACATGCACATTCTTCAATGGCTCTTGGCGTCCTAGGGGTCATTACAGAATCAGCCAATGTCCCATCTGGTATTAATCACCAACTTGTGCAAGAGAGACATGAGTTGATGGCTTCACTCCAACAAAATTTTGTTAGGCAGACCCTTTGTCCCTCTTCAACTCCAAGCCATAGTGACCATGGATGCATCCCAGATAGGGTGGGGGGCATTATTTGGGAAAGATAGTCCAAGGCACTTGGTCCCAGCAAGAGGCTAATTTGCACATCAGTTTTCTAGAGATGAGGGCAGTACTCTTAGTGTTGCATGCATTCCGAGAACCTCTCCCCTTGGGAATGATTGTGATTCAAACAAACAACATGTCAGTAGTCTGGTACATCAACAAGCAAGGGGGATCCAGAATCCAGATCTTAACCTTTTTGTCAAGAAGCATTCAGAGAATGGCAATGGGCAATTTCATCTGACCACTTTCTAATTGCAACACGTATTCCAGGGAGCTCCAACATGATTGGGGACAAATTGAGCAGGACCATCCTAATGCCTCACAAGTGATCTCTCAATCCATTGGTGGTGGAAAAGATATATCGTTACTGGGACCAACCCTGCTGTAATCTCTTTGCATCACCCCCTAAACAAAAAGTGCCACAGATACTTTCCCCTAATCCCCCCTCTGGGGAGTCACAGATAGCTGCTGTCCTTCATGATTGGCACACCCCAGTCTATTGTATGCCTTTTCCCTGATTCCTCTTATATTCCAGTTTCAAAAGAAATCCAACAGGTTGAAGAACAAAATAATTCTCATTGCCCCTTTCTGGCCTTGTCAGGTGTGGTTTCCATTCCTTTGGCCTCATCTAATTTGGAAACCTTGGACACTGGACCCAGATCTAACTTTTGTCCTATCAGGATGGACTAGTTCACCTGAATCTTCAAAATCTCAAGTTCATTGCATGGCTTCTCCAGGTCCAATGATTACCAGGCATTCTACTTTCACGTCCCAGTTCAACAAATTATTCTAACCTCTGACAAACCTTCGACTAGATGATTATACTTCAGTTAGTGGCAAAAATTTTCAAAATGGGCTTCAGAGACTAATCTTGATTCATTTTCAGCACCAATTGATAAAGCCTTGGAGTATTTCAAATTGCTTTTTGAAGCAGGGGCATCTGCCTTGACCATACGAGTGCATATAGCTGCAATCTCAAATTTTCATAATGGCTTGAATGGTACAACGTTAATGTCCCACAAACTTTCGAAAGCCCTTCTAAAAGGAACTTTGATGCTCAGACCCTCATACAAAGACCCTTCTGCACCTTGGGACTTGAATCTGGTACATCAGTCTGTAATTAGTTCCCCTTTTGAACCTTCTGCAACTAGCAATCTGAAGTTTTTATCCTGGAAAACATTATTCCTGATAGCTATTACTTCTAGAAGGAGGATATCTGAACTACAAGCCTTATCTTGCAAACCTCCATACCTTATTTTCTATAAAGACACAGTTTCCTTGTGAACAAATCCTTCTTTTCTACCAAAGATAGAGTCCAAAACCAATATCAACCAGAATATTCACTGTGCAGTTTTCTACCCCAGCTTCTCAAACAAGGGTGAATTTTGTCTACATTTACTAAATGTGCATAGACAATTGCATTTTTACCTTCACAGAACAAAATAAATCAGAAAATTGGACCAGTTGTTTCTTTCTTTCTCTTCTGCCACTATGGGAAAACCTGTTTCTAAAGTTACTCTGTTTAAGGTTTAAAGGCTGTATAACTTTCGTTTATAAACTAGGACCTATTAAAGCACATTCAACAAGGGGCAGTAGCTGCTTCTGCAGTCATTCATTCCAGAGCTTCAACTGATAATATATGTGCAGCGGATACTTGGGCATCTCCTCATACCTTTGTTACTCATTATAAGCTGGATCTGGTCTCTAAGGGACGAGTGTCATTTCACTCAATAGTGCTCAGGAATATTCTTCTGTGAGACCTCCAGGATTTAAGTAGCTGGGGACTCTGTCCCGCAGTCAAGGAATAAGTGAAGACTGACAACATCAGATAAAGAAGTTATGTCTTATCATAACATTCCATCTGTGTTGTCGATCTTCACTTATCCTTGCTATCCCCATCCTCTTCCCCCTGCCCTTCAGTTTCTTGATGGAATGGATCTTTCCCAAAAGATTGGCTTTCCTTTTTTTAGAAATACAGATATGGTCTATGATCTATTTCCTGTCTGTTACTATTTTATGCCAACTTGATCTGAGGTAATCCTGTGAGGAGCATTGCGGGTAAAGCTTAGCTAGAGAGTTGTGGAGGGCGCGAGCTGGAATAACATCCGAGTTGATTCCGATATATGGAACCAAACCCACAGTCAAGGATAAATGAAGACTGACAACACAGATGGAAAGTTATGGTAAGATATAACTTCTTTTTACTGTTGATGAAACATGGTTACACCACTATGATACTGAGACAAAACAACAGTCCATGCAATGGCGGCACTCAGGTTCACCAAGGTCAAAGAAGTTAAAGACCCAAAAGTTATCAGGAAAGGTCATGGTCACAGTGTTTTGGGATCAGGAAGGTGTTGTAATGACTGACCATCTTCCAAGGGTCCAAACAGTTAATGCATAATACTACTGTAACTTGCTGTTCTGATTAAAGGAGACATTGAAAGAAAAAAGGAGATGGAAACTGTAGAAAGGAGTTGTCTTTTTGCAGGAGGATGCACCTGTCCACAAGGCTGACAAAATGATGGCTGTTTTGATGAAACTGAGGTTTGAGTGCATACACCATCTACCTACTCACTAGATCTTGCTCCATCTGACTATTTCCTGTTTCCAAACCTTAAAAAGAGTTTGAAAGGGCGTCAATTTTTGAGTGATTTGGAGGTGAATACAGCAGTGGAGCAGTATTTCAGTGACTAGACATTCAACTTTTTTTGGCAGGGTTACAGAAACTTCAGACACAATGAGCCAAGTGCGTTGAATTTATGGGAGAATACGTTGAATAACTTGTAAGTTTCATGGCTCCACATCATTCCCTTCTTGGTTGGGCTTAGAACTTTTCAGCACACCCTTTTACTTACCAGAAGTTTCCATCAGATGCTGTGTTCATCTCTTTTGTTGTTGGAAGTTATACTGGATCTCTTTCTCATCTATAAGTAAAAGCGAGGATAATATTTTTTTATCTGTATTTCAGTGTTTTTCGCATATGCATGTCTTATATTCTTTCTAAGCATTTCTTAATTGTCTTTTTCTCTCTGATTTTAACTGCTGAATGCATACATGTTTTTATTATTTAAATAGTTACCTATTGTATTGAATTGTGTAGGATACTAAAGAAATATGAAATGAGTCCTGTTTTTTTTTTGTTTTAAAAAATGCATGTGTGAAGCTACCAGATAACAGGAAAAGAGGAAGGCCTAAGATAAGGTTTATGGATGTGGTGAGAGAGGACATGCAGGTGGTTGGTGTGACGGAGCAAGATGCAGAGGACAGGAAGAAATGGAAACAGGTGATCTGCTGTGGCGACCCCTATCAGGAACAGCCAGAAGAAGATGATGATGATGTGTGAACTGCAAAGGTTGAAATGTTAATTCAAGGAGTGTAAACTTCCTTTTCTGCAGAACTCCATCTAATGTATAATATATAATAGTGAAGTAAAGCAGCTTGTTTCTGAAAACGTATGTGTTGCTTATTATTTTAGCATAGTAACCCTGACTCCCCCCCTTACAGGCAGTCTAGCTAGGGTGGGATGTGTGTCATTTCAGCCATGTTGTAAGCACATCTAGAAATACTTATGAACAAACAAACAAGCAAAGCATTTGTTTTAATTATTTATTTTATTTATTTTACATTTGTTGACCAGGATTGTTTGTCTGGGTATATGTCCATTTTCAGCGGAGGCCCAGGGAGAAAAGCTCCAAGATAATAATACACATTGAACATTTAGTAAATGCTAGTTTCAAGCAGATTACGGTCAGAAGCAATACCAGTATTTAGCACATATAGTACTAACTTATTATAAAATACTTTAAAAAACATAACATTATTTTCAAAGTTATATATACATAACATTACATTCAGGTTTAATACACATGGAGCAGCACTTATACAATTGACCCTTCCTGAAATGGTGTGGTAGAAAAAAGTTAGAAGTAGTTGAAGGTAAGACACCTAAGTAATAGAGAGGTCACTAGTCGGGGTTAGTGCAAGGACATAACCAATGAGTTTTGAAGCATTTCATGGGTTTGTTTTGAATCGAGTTAGTGAGGGTTCTAGGGTCAAGTCAGCTGGGAGTCTGTTCCATGTTTTTCCAACAGAGTTGGCAAACAGAGTCCCCAGCTGAGTAGTTGGATTTGTATGTTTGACCTAATCTGGCAATGTGGTTATAGCAGGATGATAGTTTATTAAGATCTGTTTTGTTTAAGTTGGAGAATAGAGGTGAGGCATGGAGAAGAGTTGATAGTAGAGGTGAACGGGCAATTGCAGTTCTAGGAAGTGGGGTAAGGAAAGGTTTGATTCTGTAAAGAGAGCCAAGTTTTTTATTAATGGTTTTGATAGTTTGATTGATATGCACATCAAACTTCAGGTTGTTATCAACTATGACACCCAGTAGTTTAGTTTGGGCTTCTGGGGAGATGATAGAGTCATTGTTAGCAGTTGTGCTGAAGGATGGCAGGGGTTCCTGTGTTTGGGGGAGAAGAGGAGCAGCTTAGTTTTTTGGGGGTTTAGGATTGGATGTTGATTGGAGAGCCATTTTTCCACTGTATTGAAGGCATTTTGGGTTAATGTGAATAAAGTAGCTGGTGTTGTGTCAGAACAAATCAAAGTGGAGTCAACTGCATATTGAATGCAGGTAGCACCTGGGATGACTGAATAAAGGTTGTTGATAATGTTGGAGAAAAGAAGGGGTCCTAGTATCGAGCCCTGGAGGACTCCTAATGTGATGGGTAGGCGAGATGATAGCTTGTCCTGCCATAGGACTGCCTGTTGCCTGCCCTGCAGGTAGGACTGAAACCATTGGAGTGCATGGTTGTTTATATTTAGTTATCTCTCAAAAACACTACCTTCCTGTAATATTTATAAAAAGTCTTAATTTTTTCAGTGCAATGCTACACACTTGTTTACATCTGTAACTGCAACTTTTATTTCATAACTGTATTATTTGCTGTCATCGTTACTGATATTTGAACATTACTAATATGTTTACAGAGTTACCTACACAGATTCCTATTGTCATACCCTTTACTGACAATTTCATTTATTACTGTAACCTGTTAACACACAGTACTATTTTCTCTCTTTCTTTAAAAGATGGATGTCTTATTACATAAACGCTAGCCTTTTTTTTTATGGATTTCAAAATGTCATCTCAAGTACATATTTGCAAGTAAAGATATCTGACTGTTGAAGTATATGTACTTGTGCAATTCTTTTAACCCCATTATATGTATTGAACATTTTACTTACTGTAGAACTCTGGCCATCTCGTCATAATCTGGTCAACCCACTTGGCCAGCTGGTTAGCACTACACTTTTGCAAGTTATCATACCAGTGACAGCACTGCTGGTCAAAGTGAGTTATACCTGCCAGGGTTGACAGCTGGTAACTCAGTTCCTGCCAGATATTGGTTTTCGCCAAGCACTGTGTTGCATGCACTCCTGGATCTTCTCCAGGTATGAGTCATGCAGAAGGTAGAGTAAGGCAGAGTGTTACTAAAGTCTCTTTTTCCGACCAGCCAGGAGTGTGGCCGTGTGTCTTCACAGGTGCTGCCATCATTCAAAGAGCCAGAACCAGACTGTGGAAAGTAGAGTGAAGGATGTATTAAGCAGGGTTAGAACCACTCCCTTTTGGATGTGACATCACATTTAACCACACCCTATTTTACTTGCATGCTCATTAGACCAGGTTTTAATAATATTGGAAGGTTTGATGTAACCAAAACTGCTTTTATCACACACTTATTTTTTCCTTAAAGTGCAACACTTACCCGATCATACAATTATTAATGGATTATTTCTAAGTTTATCTATAACAATAAGTGTTGCCAATAATATTTCTTCAAAATATTTGCATTTATTTCAGTCTTACTGTAGCAGCATCAGGTATCATGCAGTGAAGTGGGGCCTATTCCTTTTTTTTTCTATCTGGTGGAGAAGGAAATGCCACGACTAATATGAAACATTATCTGTTGGACTTTTTGGTATATATAGCTTGTTTGGTTGTGATATACAGACTTGGAAGGGCAAGGATTAATTATCAGATTGATTTCAACCTGATATTCAGATAACTCCATTTTAAATTTTAGAAGTATATTCTTGCATTGGCCTGTTTAGGTCAAGCAGAATATGTCTGTGAACAGCTTGTCATTACTGTGGACTGCTTCTGAGTTTGTAAATGTCCTCAGTGCATCCACAGCTGTTTCAGATTTATTCATGTATTGTATGACGTACGTTCACAATCGGTGAAAATCCAGAATGCACAGATGTACTTCATAACATGTCTGTGTTATACTCCGATTCATAGACATGCATATAAATTACTCTAATTTGCATACTAAATATGTAAATTGGCCTGAATTTATTCAGCAAGATTGAGCTGTATCCTATTGAATCACAAATAGCCGAGATAGTTGAAAAATTTTTAGGATACCACAGACATCAAAAAGTAAGAAAAGATTTATAAATTAATGAATACTTATTAAGAGGCAAATAAACAGTTGCTGTCATAATCCTTTAAAGGTCAGTTGCAATACATTTTGAACTATAGTGTGCATTTAGTGACCCCATTGCATGACCGGTAATTTTGGCCAAGGGCTTACAGTTGCTTGACATGCAGTTTGATTCACTGAAATAGTAATACATTAACGATACATCATTACAGAAGTTTTGGATTGTCCATATATCTGAAAACTGGTTATTGCAGTTGAGAATCTGTACTGTGCAGAAGACAGGAATACCCATGTGTAGTGAAAGTGTTGTTTTACTGCTGTCAGTGAGGGAGGAATACATGGCAATGGCAAATAGTATTGCAGTATGATTTTGGTATAACTACTTTCAGCAGTATTGAATAAGCTGAAGTTGTGCAGTTTTAAATCACATTTTTGTTTGCTTATTTATTTGTTTTTGTTGGTGGCAGGAACAGCAGGCCAGTGGTTTCTAGTTTAACTGCTGATGTCATCTAGACAGTAGTGTGGCAAGTGTCTGACTGTAGCTTTTTTATTTTATTTTATTTTTCCTGTGTAGTACAGATAAATAATAAGTGATCCGGACATAGACATAATAATTTTAACCATGAGTAAAATTGTACGGCAGTACTTAGGACATATGGCAAAGTTGTTTTTGGTAATGTGGCACCCAGACAAGTCAAGAGGAGCAATGCATGGGGCCAATTATTTAAGCATTTTGCTGAAATCAATATAGTTGGAGGCAGAAACAGATCTGTGGCACAGCACAAGTAAAGGGCAAATGATATGGTAGGATGTGGTAGAAGCAAGGCCAGGCAGAATGTAATTTTTAGGACCACTACGGGGGGGGGGGGGTATGTGGGCTGCAAAATCATATTAAGTTAACACCAGATAATGATTACGTGTTCATCAATGGGGATGACTATGATATCAAAGATGCTGCAACTGTAATAATTAGAAGTGGTGTGGACACTGTTCCATCAAACCAAAGTACTCAGCAGCATTTGCATTTATTAGCTCACATTTTAAATGTTTAAAACTGAATAGTGACAAACAGTGTTGTATTTAAATATGTCAAGATTCATTATTATTAGGTCAGCCTTGTACAGCAGTAACTTATGAAAATGAAAGCAGACTTGTGGTAAGTGTCCCGCTCCCCCCTTGTAAGTATGCTACACAGTATGCTGCTGCATTGCTATTAATGTGTCATAATGAATTTATTTACAGACTCAGCATCAAAAACAAACAGATCAGCTATACCAATAAATATGATGAAGTCAGCAGTAGAATAGGGGTTGCTGATGATGAGGATGATGATGATGATGGTGATGATGATTATGATGATGTAGTTGTAATTTTGAGGTAACCTGAGAGAAGTAGCAGGCAGACTCCAAGTTTAATGGCAGGATCTCCCATCTCACAACATATTAGTAACTCTACAGAAAGTGACACTGCATCACAAAGTCAAGCGCAGGCTGACATTCCTGGGAAGATTGGGGAAAGATGGGCGAAGGCTGCCAGCCTAGTCAAATGGAATTTGATACATAATTCTATCTTTTGTATATATAAGAACAAGCCAGGAAAAGGACCCACAAGGTCCTGAACCGAGTGCACAAACTAACCACACTGTTGTGCTACGAAAACCAAGTTTTTTCAAAAGTAGACCCAAATGGTGTATGTCCAAAGATTCAAATTTGCAACTGCTGTAAATAATCCTCAAAGATCCCAATAGGAAAAAATCACCGCTTTATTGCCAAAATACACAGCACAAAAAACAAATAAATCACGAGCGCTTTCGCCCGGTCTTACCGGGCTTTTTCAAGTGTGAATAGCTAAACCAAAAACGCTAGCTTTTATAGTGCAAGTGCATTGCGTTAATTAACTAATTGCTTAAAACATCACCATGCTATAATGAATTAAATCTGATTAACTCTGCAAACGTTAAAAAGACAAATATGTATATAAAAATGTTCAACACAATAAATTAATTGTTAAAATATGTATATAAAACCTATTTACATTCAAAGAAAACTCATTCCTTATGTTAAAAGTTATTTATAAACCATTTAAACCAAATGAAAAATGGTGCCAACTTAACTAATTTGTACTACGTACCATGCTTAGATAAAAATCAATTCTTGCGGCTGAAAAATGCTTTAAACAGTATATGCACTTAATATTAGTTTTTTGATCTTCCAGTTACAGTTGAACTTTTTTTGAGAGAAATAATAGAGAGGGAAATGAAATCCAGAAATTAACTAAAATACTATGCTCTTGTAATATAGTATTTCATTAATATAATATTCATTATAGCATGGTGATGTTTTAAGCAATTAGTTAATTAACGCAATGCACTTGCGCTATAAAAGCTAGCGTTTTTGGTTTAGCTATTCACACTTGAAAAATAGATGACATCTATATTAACATAAGCACATCTCCTATTTGTATTCTAGAGGAGGAAGTGGCAGGCTGTAAAGTTTTAAGTAAAGATAATTTTAATATATATAATTACACGGACCTACCAATTTTTAATAGTCATTTTGAACTTTTTACCAAAGGTTTACAGTTTGTTCCAACCAAGCCCAGTTACCTCCCCAAGTTATTGATAGAACTCAAAAGTTTCATCAGGAATCTTAATCTATCTTTATTTTTTAAGAAACAGTCACAAGGTGTCACTCCATTAGTTAGAAGTAGTACTTTTAATCCACCCACACATCCGTCCTTGAAAATATTTGAAGAAATGGTGGAAAAAATGTGGAGGGAAAATTATAAAGGTTATACATCCACTAATTTTCCCCAAATTTTGGAAGATATTATGCAAGATATAAATAAAAAGCATGTAAGAGTAATGAAGCCAGACAAAGGGGGGGGGGGGTATCGTGCTAATGTTTCAACACGATTATGAAAATTATTTGCAAAACTTGGTACAAAATGACAACATCTATGAACCAGTATCTCAAAATGAGTTAAATATTTCAATTGATAAAATAAAATATGGTTTATATGACCATTTGATGCAGGGTTTCATAGACGAAAAACTATATAACTATTTATTGGTGTCTAAACCAAGAACCCCCACCTTGTTTGGCATACCTAAAGTACACAAAGGTTTAAACCCTTTGAAATTCCGGCCTATAGTTGCAGGAGCCGGAGGTATAACAGAACCACTTAGTATATTTGTGGACCAGCACTTAAAAAAGTACACTGCTTCTCTTCCATATGTTTGCAAGGACTCATGGGAATTCCTTAGTACTTTAACCACTGATTTAGATAATTCAAATTTTTTAATGGCAACAGTGGATATAGTGGAGCTTTTCCCAAGTATTCCCCATAATCAAGGCATGGAATGGTTTTCCCATATGGTTGCCACGGAAACTAAATTAAGCAGCAAATTAATCAATTTAATTATTGAATTTATGGACACTGTCTTAAATAACAACTTTCTTTTTTGCAATGGGGAATTTTTTAAGCAAAAAAGTGGGGTGGCAATGGGAGTGTCTTGTGCTACGGCGTACGCTAACATAGTACTACACAAATGGGAGTTGGACCATATTCATTCAACTATCTGGAAAAGGCACATCAAGCACTACAGGAGATTTTTAGATGACATCTGCATTTTTTGGGAAGGCTCTGAAACACAATTCATGGAATTCATGCAGCATTTAAATATGTCGACTGATTTCCTTTCCTTTACTCATGAAGTAAGCAACAGTGAGCTACATTATTTAGATGTCAAATTACGCAAGGATCCTGCTGGAGCGGGGTTAACATCCTGCATTTTTCGTAAAGACACCTATTCCAACAGCTTCCTGCATTTTGAAAGTGGGCACCCTCCATGTCAAAAAAAGGTATAATCAAGGGACAGCTCATTAGAGCATCAAGGATGTGCAGTACAGGCCAATTATTTCTTCAGGAAGTTAATTTCCTTAAGAAGTTATTTTTGGAAAGAGGTTACCCTGAAGGGTTATTTCAGTCTATTTTGGCAGAAATTACAGTTAAGAGGGATCAATTTTACCCTCCATTACTAGGTACTCAATTTAAAATTTCTAAAATGGAAGTGGCATCCGACACCAATTTTAGAAAAAATTTCGTTTACACTTCCGAGGACTCCCATATCATAGAAAGTACTATAAGGAACCTGTGGCCTATGATGACTATGCAGGAAGAGATTTCTGGGCTTGTTCCCACAAAAATTCGTTTTGTCAAAAAAATAGATATTAATCTTGAAGGGCTATTTGAAAGAAATTTAACTGCGGAGTTGTCATCTTCAGGTAGTAACACTTTTGGGCTCAATGGAACTTTTAGATGTGGTAAATGCAACCAATGCCAGTATGTGCTTCAGGGTCCCCATATACACATTAAGGCAAGAAATACAACTCTACATGCTAAGGGTCATTTTTCATGTAACACCACAGTTGTAGTATACATTGGCCTCTGTCAGGCTTGTCCGGCCTTTTATGTCGGCAAAACTGATAGGGCTTTCAAGCGTAGAGTATATGAGCACCTATATGATATCAGCATAAGCAAAGACACAAATGCTTTTTACAGACATTCCTTGACTTGTCCACAAATGTCCATAAAGTTTTTTATCATTGAAAAAATACAGCAAGACCAAAGGGGGGGGGGACTGGGAAACCTTATTGGGTATCAGAGAGCTCATTTGGTAGCTACAGCTAAATGCAACAAAGCACCCGGGGCTGAACGACAGTATTAGTTTAGCACCAGTATTAAAAAAGAAAAGAAATGTGCTTTAATATTTAATAAATAAAAACACATAGTAGGGTTTAGTTTTTATTCTTAAGCTGTCATGATTTAGTATTTACAATAATGTATCATAGGTCACTTAGTTAGGCATAGGTAGAACATCATAAAAAGTATTTATAAGAGTATAGTATTATACTATTATATACTATGGTCTTATGTTACAAGAGCATAGTATTTTAGTTAATTTCTGGATTTCATTTCCCTCTCTATTATTTCTCTCAAAAAAAGTTCAACTGTAACTGGAAGATCAAAAAACTAATATTAAGTGCATATACCGTTTAAAGCATTTTTCAGCCGCAAGAATTGATTTTTATCTAAGCATGGTACGTAGTACAAATTAGTTAAGTTGGCACCATTTTTCATTTGGTTTAAATGGTTCATAAATAACTTTTAACATAAGGAATGAGTTTTCTTTGAATGTAAAAAGGTTTTATATACATATTTTAACAATTAATTTATTGTGTTGAACATTTTTATATACGTATTTGTCTTTTTAACGTTTGCAAAGTTAATCAGATTTAATTCATTATAGCATGGTGATGTTTTAAGCAATTAGTTAATTAACGCAATGCACTTGCGTTATAAAAGCTAGCGTTTTTGGTTTAGCTATTCACTCTTGAAAAAAGACCGTGATTTATTTGTTTTTTGTGCTGTGTATTTTGGCAATAAAGCGGTGATTTTTTCCTATTGGGATCTTTGAGGATTATTTACAGCAGTTGCAAATTTGCATCTTTGGACATACACCATTTGGGTCTACTTTTGAAAAAACTTGGTTTTCGTAGCACAACAGTGTGGTTAGTTTGTGCTCTCGGTTCAGGACCTGGTGGGTCCTTTTCCTGGTTTGTTCTTGGTAAACTGTTTCTTTTTTCTTATTTGTATATATAAATGTAAAATACAGGCTTGTGTTCTTAAATGAAAGTAAACACTGTAAAATGTGAACTTCAAGATTGTTGCAACATTGCCATCTGCTGTAAGGAAAACCAAGCCAAGCATTTCAAATGTTCTTTGAAGTTACAATTATTTATTTTTATTTATTTTACATTTGTTGACCGGGATAGTCCGATTGGATATATGTCCATTTTCAGTGGAGGCCCGGGGAGAAAAGCTCCATACATTAAAAAAAATTACAAAGATAATTAACTGTGGCTATTAACAGTATAGTTATTGTATAGTTATTATCTGACATAGCTAAAACATGTTATATACAGATCAAATTACACAGTACCGTGACAGAGCATACCAGAATTGGCTGGTGATTCAAATGAAGAAATAGTACAGAGTAAATATTTTCAGGTAAATAATTAATACATTTTTTTTTGTCCATTAAGGTACCATAGGTAGCATAGAAATCAATATAGAATAACAAAGCAACTGAAAATAAATGTTACAGACAGTAAAGGTGGTCATGCAAGAGGAGTAAGTGTGAGTCAGGATTTGCACATGGGCATAGCCATTGGGATTTTAGTAAGATTCTTACTTGCTTCTTGAAAATTTGGGTAGATGAAAGGCATGCTAGTTCATTTGGAAGTTCATTCCAAGTGTTGCCAACAGCGTTAGTAAACAGGCAATCTCCAGATTTGTTGTTGGATTTTAGGGTAGCAATCGGTGCCCTATTTGCTGATCATAGGGTTGTAAGATTTTTATATGGGCTGATAAGGTTACAGAGTATGGGAGCATCTGTGGGATGATGCAAGATCTTGTGAACAATAGTAAGTTGCTGGATAAGAATCTGGTTTTGCAATTCCAGCCATCCTAGATGTTTAAGATTTTGGCAGTGGTGGGTTCGAAAAGGGGAACCGGTGGCAAATCTGGCTATGTTATTATAAGATGTCGCCAACTTATTAGGATTGTTTTTGGATAGGTTTGTATAAATTGGTGAGGCGTAGAGAAGGGTGGACATTAAGTGAGTTCGGGCAATAGCAGTCCTGGCTGAAGCTGTGATAAAGGGTTTAAGTCTGTAGAGGAAACCAAGTTTTACATTAACTGATTTAATGGTTAGGTTAATATGTGTGTCGAAGTTCAGATTATGATCAATTGTTACACCTAAAAGTTTGGTGATTGTGTCAGGAGTTATTACAGTACCATTATTGGATGTAACTGTGAAGTTAATAGCAGGGGATTTTTGAGTGGGAGAGAAAGCAATAACAATTTAGTTTTTTTGGGTTATGGAGGAGACAGTGTTGACAGAACCAGTTTTCAACTAAGGTAAATACTTTTTGGGTACTGGATTGAAGTTTTGTAAAAGAGGAGGCAGCACATAGTGTTGAGTCATTGGCATATTGTATGCAGGTGGTTTGCGGAAGGGATTTTTTCAGATCATTTATGAAAATAGTAAAAATAAGGGGTCCTAGAATAGAGCCTTGTGGGACTCCAGGAGTAATAGGGAGCAGAGTGGATAGTTTATTGTCCCAGAGGACTGCTTGTTGTCTATTACCTAGGTAGGACTTGAACCAGTTGACTGCCTGGGTATGTAATGAAAGAGATTTAAGTATAGCTGACAATAATTGATGATTAACCATGTCAAATGCTTTGGAGAGGTCAGTAAATAGGGCTGAGGACAGCAAGGTATTATTACAATTTTTATTAGTGCGGTCTGAGAAGGATAGGAGAGCAGTTGTAGTACTATGGGAAGGCCTAAAACCATTTTGGCAGTCCACAAGCCAGTGATTTTGGAGGAGATGTTCAAGTAGTTGACGATGAATACATCTCTCCATAATTTTTGCTAAGTTGGAAAGTAGGGCTATGGGGCGAAAGTTTGAGAGTTAATTTGAGTTACCTCCCTTATGCAGAGGGATAATATGTGAGACTTTCCAGAGAGATGGGATGGTACTTTCTGTAATGGTTCTGTTAATTAAGATGGAAATAGGGTAGGCAAGTACTCCAGCTGCCATTTGTAGGCATTCAGTTGGGAGGAGGTCAGCTGATGGAGTGCATGGTTTAAGTTTAAGAAGTAGGATGTGTATGGGAGATGTTAGAACAGACTGCAGATGCAATAAGTGAGGTATGTTTGTTGGCAGGGGTGACTCAGTGGTGGTAACAGGTGGTAAGCTGTTAGCTAAGGATTGAACAGTTTCTGAGAAGAATTTGTTAAAAGTATCAGCAATTTGGTTGGGAGAAATTTGAGTCAAATTATGCTCTGTTTATGTATATTGCCAGGATATATAAAATATGTAAATACATTATTAGATTGTGGCATTTGTCGGTTTTTCATAGGAAATCATAGGGAAATAGTCTGTTATGGTTCTAAATGGTGATGGTGAAATGGCTGGCTGAACATATTCTTTCTATTGTCTTAAATTATGGAATGACTGCTGGAGTGTACATGTGAACTGTCTTTTACTGTTGTAGTTTCCTGAGCAGGTGTTAGCTTGCTACATGATGATATTTGTTTGCCTGGGAATTCCAGACTAAGTGTCAAAATGATGTAATGTGAATACTGGGAAAACCTAAATGTTAAAATGATGAAATTTGGGCGGGCCTTAGCAGAGCTGCTTGTTAGTGAGTTTAAAAACTATTGTTGAGAGAGACTGTAAGCATTTTGTCTTGGACCATCAATCCCAGCACTGCTTATGCTCTATATATCTGTAAGTAGGATTGTAGCACTGTGTTTTCTCTTAAGAATAGCTGAAGATTAGAAAGTTATATTACGTGTTTTTCTTTGACATCATACCTGTCCTACTGTATTATTTTACATTTCTGTGTGATCTATGAACTCTTAGATATCTCTGTGGTGTAGTAGTATTGTCTTGTGTTTTTAATTATTTATTATTAAATATTTTAAAAACCTTTACCTGTGGCTGGTTTGTGTAGAGATAAGTAAGCTCTAGAGTACATTGCATATTTATAAAGTATATTGTAATAAGCCACTTTAATAAGCCTTAGACTGAATAGTCACATTACCAATTGGACAATAATATTGCATAGTAATAATTGGGCACCCTTTCAAGGGCTTATTAGCTGGTGCTGGCAGGAATTACTACCGTATAGTCTGGGTAAATGGTCACAGCTAGAGAATCTGTGTCAGCCTTTCCCATGAGTATCTATGATGTTGTATAAATACTTATCTCAAAGTGTGGGTGTGTGTCAGCTACCTGGGCATGGACACAAAGCACTGGTTGGACAGAGAGGGTACTGGAGGTTGCCAGCTAGGCTGAGATCTGGACCCTATAGCTGTGCCAGTGGGGAGTCTTATTGGGGACCTGGAGAGCAAGGGGGCAACCAGCCCCAGACTGACTGTGATCTCTGTGTGCACTTAAGGGAAATTGTAGTTTACTGTGTGTATTTGTTATCCTTTCCTCTTCTATGAGATTACCTCCCTGGTGTCAGTGGTGAGGATTGAGGCTCCTTGATTGCTGGGCCAGTCAAGATTTAACACCAGGAACAAACTTGCATGAATCCACAAGCTAAAAAACAGTTTTAGGATGAAAACAGATAAGTCTGTGGCCACATTTCCAACAGTGACAACATTATATAGAGGTCCCAGATGCATAAATTATTTTGAATTACCTCAGAAAGCACATGAAATACTGGATTCACAACAGAAAATGTGCTGTAATGTAGTTTGAGCTCAAACCAGTGCAACAGAGAATCAATTAGAAATGGGGAAAGTCCTACAGGGTATGCATGACAATTTCCAACACTGCTACGAACTGGCACAGAGCAGGGATAATGTCACTGTGCCACTGATGCTAGCATGATGGCACACCAGGCATCAGTTTTCCTACAAGGTATGCATGATGATTTCCAACACTGCTATGAATTGTCAGAGAGCAGGGATAATGTCATGGTGTCACTGATGTCATGATGGCACACCAGGCATCAGTTGTCCTACAAGCTATGCATGACGATTTCCAACACTGCTATGAACTGGCAGAGAGCAGGGATAATGTCATGGTGTCACTGATGCTTGCATGATGGCACACCAAACATCAGTTGTAGCCTCCATTCATACACTGATTAGGACATACCAGAGTCAAGCTAGAGTCAGTTTTATGATGGGGAAGGGGACATACTTCTCAGACCACCACGGGACTGAGGACAGATGTAATGTAAGAGATAAAAGGATACCTATGGTAATCTCCTATACACAAGCTATAGGTAGTGTAAGGGATGTTATAAATAGGAAATGGCATATTTTATTAGTTGATGAGCAAACAGAAAGGTATGTAGGGCAATGTCCCAAATTTACATATAGAAATAAGAGAAATCTTAAACAACAATTATGTTATCCGAAACCAAATAATTAATTTACCCATTTGGGGATGGTCATTAAAGGTTGTGGCAACTGCAATTATTGTGTATATATAGACCAGTCAAGATTTTTTAGGGATCCTGGAACAGGTTATCTTTGGGTGATTAGAACAAAGGCTAATTGTAATACCAAGTATCTTATTTACTTAGCATCTTGTGTGAAATGTTGTAGATTCTATGTTGGTAAAATGAATCGTCAGTTAAAAGAATGTATTAGGGACCATTTGTACTGTATTAGAAGGGGAATAATACAGTACATTGGCCAAATACACCCTATCTGTGGGTGTAGAACATACTTTTTTATTTCAAGTACTTGACGTTTTAACTGATAATGAGAGATTAGGTGATGTGACTAATAATACAGAGTTAGTAGAACTAAGGTGGATTTTTTGACTTGGGGCTCATAGGGGGTATGGACTAAATGAATCAGTGCCCCTAAAACCTTTTCTAAGGAATAGGAAGATCAAGAAATAATTTGCTTACTGTTTTTATAACATGTCTTTTACTTGTTATTGTTTTGTTGTTTTATATATGTAGAATTTGATCTATTAGGGGGTATAACAATGGGAGCCATATCATATATGTTGAAATTATATTATTGCTTGTATCTTTAAAAATTTTGCAGGGAAAATGACTTAATTAATTAATTTATTGTATAAATGAAGTGCTTTTTTGTGATTGTATTATGTGTATGAAGAAGTAACTTGATTACAAAAGCGCTTACACAATAAACTTACTTTTGGATTTTTTACTTTTGTGCTTGTTTCCTCACATTTGGGATTTGCTGTTTGAGATAAGTGCTTTGGAATTTGCTCACATTCTGCTTTGGGACATTTCTGCAATTACATTTAACATGAATAACTACTTATCAAAAAAGCAAAAAAAACATTTTTAACATATCAGTAAGATGACAACTGGGCAATGTACCATACAGGAAAAGGTGGTAGAGTGAGCTATGATGCCAGATATGGGAATCATGTGCACTGCTGGAATGCTGGGCAGAGATGTTGATGATGCATGCCCATGCATCACAAACACTACCTGGCAATTGATGGAATGGAAGCCCTTTCTATTGCAGTACCACTCACACTGTGGACCTGGAGATGCTCTACTTGTGACATGGGTGCAATCTATTGCAGCAAGTACCTCAGAAAATTGTACTATACCATAAAAGGCATGCATAGTTCAAGCTTGGGCCTGATGTGACACTGGAAAATAGATGTACTGACCCACATATCTCAAGAGTACATCCAGGAACTCCTTCAGTATCGTCGAGGAAGAAGCATGTGAGATTACCAAGATGTCCCCAGACTGTCTCTGGAAGGTTCCTGTAACAAGTATAGTGAGGGCTATACATACTTTAGTAACCACAGGAATAGGAAGTCCACATATTCCTCCAGTGCCCCAATGAGAGTCAAACATGTCCATTAAGACCCATATAATGTCCCTGTCCACTCTAAACCTATCAAGGATTTTTTTTTAATTATTGAAGTTAATATGAGTTATTCTTTGCTTATATTTTCACCTTCTTGAGGGGGTGACCACATCTGGGTGGAAAGGGTTTTGACTCAGCCATGACAAGCAGGTCTGACCTAGAAATAGCAAAGTTTGATAGTTATCTCCAACTGCAACTCTTTCCTTTTAATAGCACATCTGTGACAAGCACAGGAAGAGGGAAAGATTGGCTATAAATTGAAAATAGTATAAAATAGTCTAAATTAGCATACAAACATCTGTGCTACTTCTCATTGCTATCTCTTTATCTGCACATTTGCATAACTACATTTAAAGATACCATAAACTGGCATAATCGGACATAAATTAATGGAGACTTAGCTGCTCCTGTTTTCCCTCACCCCCGAATTTCTTAACTTATTTATTTATTTTATTTATTTATATTTGTTAACCGGGTAGTGTCCGACTGGGTTGAAAAAGTCCATTTTCAGCAGAGGCCTGGGGAGAAAAGCTCCACAACAAAAAGAACTTACGTTTGCATTCATGACTATGAATGCCAGTCTCAATGTTAAAATCAACTTGCAGGAAGACATATGACTTAAATCCAACTAGAGTGGCAGTATCTTCAGTGCTGTGATTAAAATGAATGTACATATCCAGACCATTAAAGAAACTATAAGGGAAAGTTACATATAAATATATAATTCTTCTTGCAGAAATGAATGATGTGAGGGAGCTCTCTCTCTCTATCTCTCTCTCTAAACTGTATGAAGAATGCAGTTAAGAAAACTGGAAGAACTTGAAACAAGTAAAACCACAGCTGTGGTAGGCGAGAGCATACCATCATTTAGGTGGAATGATTCTTTGCATATAAAAGCCCAACAATTCAACACTTGGTTGATACAACTGTGTACTGTTTTTTTTTTTTTCTGAAAAGCTAATTTCTTATTGGTAGGAAGGTATTCATGAACATCGTTCATTTGAAAACAAGTGCCGACACCTGAACCATTATGGAGCTATTTTTGTTATTTCTATGATATCTTACATATAAATCTTGCTTTAGAAATCACTCAAAATAAGGCCAGAATACTTCAAGATGTGTGATTTAGTAATGCCATGAAGTGATATTTCTTTAATGCAAGAATTATTGGTAGCAAACATCCTGAATTTGTGAGCATAATGGAACAGGAATATGTCATGACTGTTGCAATTGTGAAATTTGGGATTGCAAATATATTATTTCCAGTGTATAACAAATCTGAATGTTTTGGAGAAAATTTAAGGGGCAGGGGTGTGTGATTTCTCATACATGAGTCAGTGTATTTAGATTTTGTTTCAATTGGCAATAATTTAGAATTAATAGCAGTTGAAAGCAAGGGTGTAATTGGTAGTGAGACACCAAACACTATAGTCAACAACAGAAGTCCCTTGATGAACTCACTCAAATATTACAATTGTTTGTTAGCTTTTAACAAAGTATTGAACTCCAAAAATGTATTGTTAATGTGTGATTGTAATTACCACTAAATTGATTTGATAGATTTATCAAAAGAATCAAATTTTGATGAAGAATGTTTGGATTTTTTTTTACTTCAATGTTTTTACTCAATTAGTGACAGAGCAGACAAGAGAAGATATATTAGACATCATCACAAGCAATGTCAATGACTTAATTTCTAATTCAGTATTAATCCCTGCTGTAGATTTCTGATAATAAATAAATAAATCCAATTGTTTATTCTGCGTTTTTAAATGTGTATAGAGTATCAAAGTGGGTAAAGGAAGAGAATGACAATTTAATAGTGAAGATGTTTAAATATAAGTACGCAAAAAATTCAGTGAGATAAGACTAAGAAAAAGAGAAAATAATATGCAAATGAAGAATTAAAGTTATCAAGATAAAATGCTAACATGGAAAAATAAAAAAAATTATGATATAATGACAGAAGTATATGGTATAACAATAAGATGAAACAATAGTATTATTATGTAAAGCCATGAAAATATTTACTAGAAGAATTGATTAAAACCATTAAAGTAAGGAAAACGTGTTTGTTGCAAGTTATGAAGAATTCTGATATAAATGAGTGGTCAAAACGCAAGTTGGGGTAATTAGAGGTTTTTAGCAATTTTCTTTTTTTTAATCTTCTTCTCTTTTTATTGCAGAGAGTCTTCAAAGGGAAATAGGGACAATATGGCATCACACAGAAATTAGTGGAGAAGTAGACAAACTTTTGAATTATGCACAGAGAATGTGATAGTCAAACTGAGAAACTATGGCCTGTGAGTTAAGGGGCCTTAGAGGAATGTGATATGTCTCTGATTTCTGCTACATTTGTGTAGGATAGTAGATCTTATATAGGTACAGCAGAATAACAAATGAGGATTTTTTTCTTTGTATATTTTGTTGAATAAATGTATGTCTTTATTTACTTATTTGTTTTGTCTGTTATTTTTTTTCTTTGCTTTGCTCATAAGTCTTCAATAAAAAGTATGTATTGAGAGGGATGAATCCCTGGCTATGCCCTGACCCTGGAGGAGCTGGGAAGGATGAGAGAGGGGTGAAGGAGTGCAGCCAGATTTACCTTTTTTGAAAGAGGGATGGTTATATACATGTTCATGGGCTTGTGCACAAGGAACATTACTCTTGGTGCTTTCCAGAGCAACTACCTATAATGGTTCTACACAGATGTGTGGGACTTGAACGTTTAGTTTTCATCCCTTACAGAATTGAAGGACACCTGACACATACTACAAACCCACTTACATGGGTTGCTGAGTGTGCACAGGGAAGTTAGGACATTAAGCAAGTACACCATTCCTCCTCTCCAGTGATGGCACCATTCCAGGTCTGCCAGATCCTGAAATCCCAAGAAACAGCTGAGCCACAGGACTCTCACCAAAGGGAATAAATGGCTCAGTAAAGTAGATGTGAAAGTACAATGGTCAGATGAGGAGTGCAGGAATAAATATTAGTAAAAAGTATTTAGGGAAAAGATATAAAGCAAAAACAAAGACAGCTACTAGTTTGTGGCTTTGAAGCATAATATTGAATTGATTTTTTAGTTTATCAGAGTATCCTTGAAAAGGCATTGAAGCGATAGAAGAACAAACAAGCTGTAAGCAACAAAATTATTATAACTCTAGTTTCAATTTCCGAAGCACTTTCAATTTATACTGGAAGTTACCTATTTCTTGCAACTGGACCAAATTTTATTTAGTAGTCAGAATTGCAAAAAAAAAAAAATCCAGAAAGCCAGAATGGGCACATTTTGCAGAAAAAAAAACTGGAAGACAGCAACAAAATAAATGTGTTAATATTGTTCCAGTACTTCCAAATGACACATAAAATGAAGAAAGCATTAGAACTGGTAGCATCACTTATGGAATAACATTAAACAGTCTGTACTTTAATTTCAGCTCATCTGTCCTACCAAATTGTGCTCCATGGAGGTAGTAAGGCAGAACTGGGGCATGTCAGCATTTAACTATAGCACTGACTTCTGAGAAGTAAGCATTACAAAGTAGAAAGTCTCAGAATCCAAAATACCAAAATATAAATTAAGATAAAAACTTCTAAACCAAGTTATTGAGTTCATTAAGGTATTTCAGCAGCAAATTCATTTTAAACAAAAGCTAAGGATAACATTATCATAGTGGTCTACTTGCCCAATGAATTATTTGTTAAAACTGATTAATTGGACTAATACATGCACATTCTTCCAGCTATATCCCTGGCTGCAAGGCAAAAGTAAACATTATAAACAGTAATAATTTAAAGTAGCAACTAAGCATGATATTTTATCAGGTGAGAGGAAACCAGACTGCCTTAAGGAAACCCATATGTATGCTGGCAGGATGTGTAAAGCACACATAGTTTGTTCAGCTTTCTGTAATGCATTTTTATGCATTTTCACACAGAAATCTTTTTCACTCCAGTACTTCCATTTTCTGTCTTTTTGTTTCTGTCCCCCCCCCCCCCATTTTTGAGAACACATTGTTTATGCCACTGTTTTTCAGTTTCAACCAAGTGAATCTTTTATTTCTAAAGACCACTGCCTCCTGCCACTCATACATACACAGTACACACACCTCATGCTTCAATGCTCTGGGATTATTTTGCTCCTATTTGTCACTGCAGTAAAAATGTCACTGCCATACTGTTCAATTGGTAACATTCTCCCCAGGATTCAATAAAATCTGAGTAGGCTCCATGTAGAGCATACACTGAATGTACCCATGTACAAGGCTATGCTTCCCCCTTGGCAGTGCACCATGCATATTAATCATGGTGGGCTGCTGAGAGAGATCATAGTAACATGGATATTGGATCCATCTAGGCAGTAGTATAGATACTGTCCTGTGGCTGTGGATTGTCCAGGGAACACCTGGACAGATGTTATGCACAGGATAAGAATCCGTGTAATGTACCCTGCTAGTGTAGAAATGTCCAGGGAATACCTGGACAGATGTTATGTACAGGATAAGAATCTCTGTAATGTACCCTCCTAGTGTAGAAATATGTGTGATTGCATTTTTTTTTATTTTATGCCTATTTGTGTGGCCTGGTGCAGAGAGCAGCAGTGCCAAGCTGTGCTTACACATGCACAGCTGACACCTGACAGACATCTAAAAATAAAAACTGGATGTAATTAATTAGTTAGAGTTGTCTATGTTTTTTTTTCATTTTATTTTATTTTTTGAATAGCCATTAGCATGGTGCAGCAAGGAGCTTAGCCATGCTAACAGGTAGCTTAGTAGTATATGTGAAGGTATACTGGCTTTCTGCCTATCCAAGTAGCCAAATAGGTAGAGTCATGGCCTAAAGCATCATAGGTCCTGAGTTCACTTCCCCAGTAGTCATACCTTTTTAGATTTATTTCTGTGGAAATATGTGAAGTGACCTAAAGGGTGGTTTAATTTAAAAACAAAATTGTTATGTGTGGAAAAGCTGGAAGGTGCTAAGTACTGCTTAAACATGGTCAACAACTACTCCTGTTTGCGCATTGCTAAGCTTCACTAAAACACAATTGTGCAAGTTTATTTGATGCTCAGCTCTGCTAAGCAGGTTTGTGCGATGTTAAGTAATGCAGCACTTTTTTGAATGTTACAGTATGATGCGTAAGGGTGGGAAAGCAACCTATATTAAGGCCAATAGGCAGGAATTCTGCAGCATTAATTGGAGTCTTACTAACCTGTGAATATGCCCAGTGGTGTTGGTGTGGGAGCGAGCTTTCGGGTGCAGAGATGGGGTGTGCAGGAGTCCAGAGAGTTTGTTGGACTCCTGGTTTGGAACTACAAACCCCAGCTGTTGCAGGGTGGTTACCAGGGCTCAGAATGTAAAGCTGAAGCCTGGCATTAGTTGGCTAGGGATCTTACCAGTGCTACTAGTATCCCCCGCACTGCTGACCAGTGTCGGCATCACTATGATGACCTGAAGTGTAGGAAGAGAGGAACCTTGGACACCTGCATCCAAGAGGCTAGGGCTGGCATGCCCCTCACATATGTAAGTATGTTTGTTACTACTTTACTAAAATACAAGCTGAATCTGTGTAAAACTGGTATGCATAATGGTGTGCTTTTCTTCCAACAGCTGCAGCTGATTGGCTCCCAATGTCCAGTCTCACACCAGGCACCTGGCCAGGATGTGCCATGAGGGTGGTAAGTATGGATATTGTCTGATAACTGTAGCGCAATAAATAAAACCAATAACAATAAGCAATAAGGTTTAAAGCTGGATTGTGGTTTGATAACTAATGTGTGCAAATAATTGCAGTAGGGCAGTATTCACTGCATGTGTGTTCTAATGTCACTGCAGTGAACTGTAAAACTGAAATAAATAAAGAATGCAAAAATACTTGCTTGCTAAATGTATTGCACAATCCACAGTATGGTTTAGGGCTGGCTTCAGGCCACTTTCAATCAAATAATGCTGTGTATTCCTCCCACTCCCAGAACAAAGTATATAGGTAAGGTAGCCCAGGTTCTGGGCAGATATCATGTGTATACTTCACAGATTCTAAAGAGCAATAACAATAAAGTGTAAGGCAGAACTGTGGTTTGATAAGTAATGTGCTCAAATAAGTGCAGTTGGGCAGTATTCATTGCATGTGGGTTCTAATGTCACAGCAGTCAATTTTTACATTATGTGCACATGTCCCCTGGGAGTCACAGCTTTTGAGTTGTACTCCCATACCTGCCAGCTAAGATATGATGGCTGTCTAGTCCACTTAATGTACACAAATATATCTATAAACTGTCATGATTTTTCATAATGTAATGACAGCTGCCCAATTTGTCTGGTCCATGATTAGCAGATAAATGACTACCTGGAATGCAATGCATTTGCAAATTCATTTACAGAATACCTTGGTAGTTATGTGCATGCACATTATGTGAAACAGTTTTGTGCGGCCGTGTACCTGCATTTGTTAGTGCTTGGCCCATACTGTCCCATGTTAACAACTTGGGAGTTAAGTACATGCTACATCATCTATAGAAGAATTTGAGTCACTGTACTCACAACTGACACTGCACACCTGTAGAAGTACGTATTAGCAGTCTGTGTATTAATATCATCTGCAAATTCACTAACGGTATGTTTTTCTATCTCTCCCCACCCCTTATCTTTTTTTAATTTATTAATGTTATTTATTATTATGATTTAATATCAAGATATTACGTTTAACTGTTATGCTGGCCTTATAGGTTATTTTATACTGATTTGCTGTTAGCATACTTACTGTTATGTCATTTATTGTTGTGCTCCACATAATATACCTTAATATGTATTTGGATTAATCAGTATTATGTTCCAATATGTTATTACTAGCATTGGTTTGGTTATTACTAACCTTAACATATTGTTATATCTAATGTACTACAGTGGGACAAGCTAAGCTGGTTCCTGGTAATTCACCTACCTTGGATCCGGCCATGGTACCAGGGCCCAGCATGTCTAGGCTGCAGCCTGGTGGTGCCCCATCTGCTGCCCTTGCATTATCTGTGGCATTGAGTAGTTTTGCCCCACAGGCAGAGGCTGGCCCCCCTGGGAGTGATGGTGGAGGGGTCTTGTTGCCACCAGTGATGAACTACCAGGACTGGTGTGCAGGGTAGTGTTCCAAGGTGTTGGATGCCACCTGTGCAGGATGGAAGGCATGCTCACCACCCTAGTGGGACAGCCTTGCCCCAGAGTCTGAATTCCATCACTGTCACCCCAAGGACAGTAAAGGAGCAGTGCTGACAGTTTCATGGGAGGGGGACTTGAGTCACACTGCTACCTTGTGGAGGCACCTGAGACTGAGATTCCACAACACCCTCCCATCCAAGGTGTTCATCCCGCTCTTGTGTTGCACAGCACCCCTGTCTGCTGTCTTTTCTGTCTTGCTTGTCTGCAAAAGCTTCCTCATCTTCCCAACTTACCTCCCCCAAACATACCTATGTCCTGTCCCCAACATTTCACTCTCACCTTAAAAAAATGGTCACCTGCCCCAAACAAAATATCTTCCCACACACAGCTCTCCATTTCACACACATTTCCACAGGACACATGTAATTTGATCCAATTAGCTTGACAATGCAGTTATGTTGTCCCCACCCCTCTCTCTGGGAGTGACAGTCCAAATTCATCTAAAAAATCTGTCAAAGTGCACAGTTGTTGCTGTACGAGAAATGGATGTCTGTGGTTCTTTCCTACACCCTTCCTGCACATACATACCTGCATTTCACTAGGTTTTCCCCCTGAACCCCATTTTACCACTGTCCTATCTCCCAATTTTTCTTGTCTTTTAAGATTTTTTTGGGTGACGGGTTGCACAGTGTTACTAAGCTCAGCTAAATGGAGCTATATTGATATATGTGTTTTAAATGATAATAAACACATACAAAATAAACACTTGTCACCTATTTCAAACCCAAAACCATCACACCTGCAAACCACTGCATTAACCTGCCATGCCACACAGCTGTTAATTAAAGCAGGTGGTTTAAGCAAAACATAGTAATTGCAAGTTACCTTTATTAAGTGTGTTTAAGCTGAGTTGTGCAGCTCACTGCATCATGCAAACTTGCTGAAAGAGTAATGGAAAAACTGGAAGGGTAACTTGGAGTTTGCTGCAGGACTACACCATTAGAAAGCCAGACAGAGAGTAATGGATGGAAGTGAGTTCTCTAATAGAAGGTAAATGAGCACTTTTATCAGCAACATGTAGAAATACACCTGCTAAAACATTAATGGAAAAATACATGTTCAACTGGGACTCTGGTGAAGAAGTACATCCCTATAAAACCCAGTAAAATAAATAATGGAAATAATGGACAGCCTGTAGCCTGTATCAATATTTATCACAAATACACACATGCTGTAATAGTGACTCAGTCAGTAGCTCAGTTAAATAAATTACATACAAAGTAGTTTGCCACACATGGCCCTGGGTTAAAATCCAGTAGTGTGTAGCATTTAAATTATATTATTGTGAAACCATCAATAAATTACTGAGTCATGCACTCTTTATCCACACAATGCATTTCAAATGCAATATCTGCTTTTCAATGATGGAAGTCAAAGGTCTGCAGATAGTAACACATTTGACATAGCCCGATAGCAACACTATACGTGCATAAAGTATCAGGCCATGCATTAATATGCATTCACAGAGGAATTTATCTTAGGTAATGCAAATGAGGCTGACTAATATCAGAGTGCAGCACACAATCATTTTGTAATGATATTACAGATTAGCACAGCTGCACAACTAACATACACATATGGAGGTCCTGCTACAACAAGGACCGCCAGCACATACATTCCAAATGACTACCATAATGTAACACATGGCTGAGCAGTTGTCCACATGGTTAACATAATGGTATATTTACCCCCTATGTTGCTCAAGGCACAACAAACATGTTGCCTAGTACTCTGGTAGCAATACCGTTGCCTAATATACTTACCTTATACATATGCCTTAATTTGCAATGGAATGGGTAACCTCAATCTGGCTCTGCCTCTACAACAAGGCTGCCACAGCTCCCACAGTTACTCTTACAGCTTGTTGTCCTCTAAAGTGTTCATACTCTCTGCCTACGCCTATTGTCTTCAGCAACAGCTGTAGCCTGTAGCACACATCTGTATGTAAAAGTAGCTGCTACAGACATACCCTCTGCAATGATGTAGTATCTTGACCCCAGTAATGTCTGGCACAGCATATCAGAAAGGGCTTCTAATCTACATGAAGGCCTTATATCTTGTTCAGTGGTTGCATTTCATTGGCTGATTATACTGCAAATCAGCTGTGTTGGCTGCAATTAGCATTTCAGAAACATAGATTGCTGAAGAGCCAATCACCCAGTAATGAGAACCATGTTAAAAAGACAAACAGCTGGCAAGGGAAACCAGTCTGTATGAGACTTTATTCACACAGTAAATGCATTGCCAAAAACTTTGTACATCTGCACATATCAACAGAGGAGTATTGCACTCCATCGAATATGTAATATTTTTGTTTACAACATGATGCATATGTGGAATATACTTAAGGGGAATGGGGATTACAGCATTAAGATTTTCCGAGAACTGTAATGATGACATGTCATTGATCTCTTCGTCACATCAACAGAGGACATGCAATACATCAAGGGTGGAATGTGTTTTGTCAACATGGCATGTTCATCTTGTGGGAATGTCCCTTTATAGTGGTTGTAATAGCACACTGTTATTTGTTTGGCACAGTTGGTTTGACACATTATCATGGGGGTTGCCCCTCAGGGACACACTACAATGGACTCCTGTGTTAGGTGTGTGATCATACAACAATACCTGTCATGGCACAAACAGGAATAGCTGAATATTGCTAGTATCTTAGTTGTATTCACATGCTTAGTATGTTTGCACACTCTGGAATATGACATGTGTGATCACTGGATACTGCCAGCCATTCTGTTCTTGCTGTATCTCTACATAGTGTACTCCCACCTATGTGATCCTGATGTGTCCCCATTTTGTTGTCTCTCATGAAATGTGCATGCAAGATGCCATGCCCCTTTTGTAGATGCTGGGAATTACATAATCCTGGAAAACCTCTGTCAACACCATGAACTCCTACTGTTCAGGGGGAGACAAAACAGGGAACAGCAGGCAGCATTGTGGGCTGACCTTGTCTGTGATGTTAATGCCATATGACACTTGAGCAGGATATATGAGCAGGTTCAACACCATGTGACAGCTATGATAAATGCTGCACACAGAAGAGCAGCAGATGTGGCCAGGGATCATGGTGTCACCAGTTGATGGCCTGCAGTGGAACAACCACTCTCAGCCACTGAGAAATTCCTGGTGAACCTAGGAACACATGACAGCTCCCAGGCATCAATCACACCATATATCATGGATGTGAGTGTCACAGTTTCCATGACAAAGGAGCATCCAGGTAGGCTTAGTTTAATAAGAAATTGGAATACCGCAGCATTCAGTGTGTCAGGGGTCATACTTTTAAGTGGGTGTCAGGTGTTTGTTATTGGGGGGAGTTTAACTGCAGTTTGAAGTTCATGCTAAGATTTTGACCACCATAACATTTAAAAAAATAGCTACTGTAAATGTGAGATATATGGATGTATTACCCTGTTATAGTGCTACATGTGGTGGTGTTTACATTACCTCACCCTCAACATGTGGTGGTGTTTACATTACCTCTCCCTCAACTTTTCAAAGGTCTGTTAGGAATCAGACAAGGCTGTGGTCCTGCTCCTAGTAAGCAAAACACTGTTTTGTTAAAGATGGAGATTTGCTGCAATGCATTCCCTAAAGTGTCATCCCATCCCAGGCCTGCTGGCTGGATTGCTGTATTGTTGGCATGATTGGCAACTGTACAGATATTTTCTGACTCTACACACTTTAGCATCTTAACTATGCCTTGTAGGTGTGACCACACTGATAGATGTGATAGTAAAGTCAGGACATTACAGATTGCCATATGTGTCAACTGTGCAGAGTTTTCACAAATATCAACAGTGTGCCTCATTGTTTTCTGATGAGCTTACTGTGTAAAGAGCTTTTATTTACAAGTAACTACATCTGTTTGTGGGGATAGTAATTTCCTCTTGTTCAACTATATGAGGTTGGGTTTTCAGTAGGTCTGTAATAGTGATAACAGTGTATACAGCTTTACATATATTGCAACATAGTACTGCAGAGCATAATAGTGCAGGTATTAATGCACTGATTTTCCCTTTTTATCACAGGTGTCCAGGGGATTGGTATTTGTCACCTACACAACCTGATGTCAGTGTCTCTTCAGACTTTGATGATGATGGTGGCCAAGTGGAGGCTTCAGGGACTGAATCTGTCCCAGAGGTTTACATCCCTCTTCTTCCCTCATTATCACTGCATGCAGTCAGTATGCCTACACATACCCTGTCCCCGGAGGCCACAGATATTGGACAGTCAGAGGATGGGGGCATTGAGCAGGAAAGTGTGTGGTAACTATGGCTCCAGTGAGTGCCAACACTGGCCATAGCCCGAGAACTGGTAAGGTTCCATACAGGCGGATTGATAACAGTGTTCATAGAAGCCTGCTGTCCCTCCACCACATGTTGCAGGTGTCTCATCACAGGTCACCCTGTGTATGTTTTTGGTCATCATGGAGTTACATGCATATTCTGAAAGCAACTCTAGATGAATGCTCAGGGTTATGGATGCAGCACAGTCTGAAATTCATGACTGCCTCCACCTCATTGCTGATACCCTGGATTGGTTCACTGATACAGTAGAAAGACGTTGGTTTGAGACAGATAGTTAAATATCTGTCTTGTAATGCACATTGTCAATGATGGAATGCCTGGTTGGAGTTGAAAGTCTTGGAACGCACATTGTTGGTGATGGAATGTCTGGTTGGAGTTGAATGTCAGACTCATGGACATTGGTCAGCAACTCCATCTGCTGAGAGTCCACATGGCCATGCACAATCATGCTGCAGTATTAACAGTACATCCAGTGCTGCAGAGGGTGAGTGTGCTGTCCACATCAAGACATGGCAGGACATGGGCTCATGGTCCTAGGTGTTCTCATGGAGGACACAGTCCCAGCAGACAGCAGTCACCATCAGATACTAGCAAAACATCTGACCTTGGGCATGGAGGTGCCAGTGCAATTCCTGGCAGAACCAGTTCCTGTGTTTGGAGGCAGACATTGAACTGTCAGCTCTACCATGCACAGTTCAAAGCTGTCCAACATACACACATATAGAGCTAGCACTGAGCTTGACTGTGTTCATGGAAGCACTCACACACCACTGTCACAATCAGGTCACTTACAGACATATAATGCACATTTCCATGATCCATCTTGCCTACTTCTCTTCCTGATTCACAGAGATGCTTTCAACCTATTGAGTCAGCCTAGGCCTCCTGCACCACCACACAACACCTTGTGCAAGTGATGATACCTGTGCCACATCTCTGTCATCCTTGTCATTGATGCAGGAAAATGAAGCTATGTGTCTAATACACAGGGTGACTATATAAATTAATATGTAATTGTGCAATCCAGTATAAGGCAACAAGGGCTCTTGTTAATTCCTAATTGTTTTTGCATGCTAATTGGCTGTTTTGCTGTTTAAAAGTACAACAGTTTGGATCTTTATTTGTCTGATGAAGCAGCTGCTGCTGCAAAAGCGCTTACTGTTTGTTCTACTGTTTGGTCTGAGATTAAATTCTTGAATTTTATTGCTGTGTTCCACTGCCTCCTTTGACTGTGATACAGTATGTTGTTTTGCCATACCACTTGTACTGGTTACTGACAGATACTGTATGCTGACATTTGTAATGAGTAAGCCACATTATTTTATGTACCTTGCATTGTATGATGTTGTAATGGCTGTATTCTTACACAATGAAAGGTGTGTCATGGAATTGTTTCTGGTTCAGTTTCAGGAGTCTGCAGGGGACATCTATGGATACACAGTGACAATAAACCCATAGCCATCACGATACAGGATAGAATGTCAGCACAGAAGAAATATGTCTTCAGCAAGGTACAGCACTATAGGTGCATGGCTCCATACTTGTATAACAGGCTAACAAGGAAAAATGCATCATTCAGCCTACTCAAGCGTCCCTAATCTATGAAAAGGTGTGATACCCTTGATAAGTGTCACCAGGGTTTTGGGAGCTAACACATCTACAAGCTCTGGTAATGGAAATGACACATCTAGAAATTTCCTGTGTCCATTCAGACATTTGTCCTACACCAGTTATGATTGTCTTGTTCTGCATCCCATTGCATAACTAGCACATGATGTGCATTACAGCAGACGTGTGCTTCACATGCATGGGGAGTCTGTTACATATAGAGTGTAGTGTCTTTGTTACATACCTGTTTCTGCAGCATGTAATATTTATACCAGAGTGATGGTGTAGATGTGTAGAACGGGTAATATACGTGTTAGTTGTGTCTTGGATAAGCAGAAGGTATACAGTGGGATGTAGCAACTCCCTGCATGGCAGCCATACCCATCCCCTCCAAAGCATGTAGGAGACAGAATACACATGTACGGTCATGAGACAGTCTGCATAGGACATGTTATCTACAATATTTATTGGTCTACCATGGAATCTGTCTGGCTGCAACAGTTGTTAGATATTCCTATGTAGTGATGTAGCGAAGGTGCCATTGCACTCAATGATAGGTGTGATGAGTGCCAAATACAGTATAACAATGACAGTCTGGAATTTACATGCCATACCTTTCTTTATAGGTTGTACATAATTGAATGGATCCCCACATCTTAGTAGTGAAAGTGAAAGGCTACATTACTCTCTCTGTCCATAAGTCCATGAGTAATGGAACATTGCTCACAAACTAATGTGTGTTGTGCAGACACTACTATATTTTCAGGGTGGATGACTTAAAATGATATTTAGTATTGTGAACAGTTCTTGGCATTTACTATTTGTCAGTGGCTCTGACAACAGCTGAATATACATCACATCCTGGATAATTGTTGGTATAAAATGGGATTCAGTGACATCTCCCAATATGCAATCACCTGCTAATGTAGTCAGTCAGAGGTCACTAACAGTGATTGTGACTGAAAATAATGGAATGGCTGTAAGGGGTACTCCATTAATGATGTCTGAGGGAAGTCCACTGGTGACTGGCTTCATTGTAGTGTAGACAACCCAATGCTATCTTCCCAGATTATCACTAGCAGACACTTGGCTATCCACCAGTTGACATACCATCTGTAAATAACCTACACAGATTTCAGCTTTGTTACTGATGATATCCATGCTAACACCCTTCATGGCTTTACATATGAGATGACTGAGAGATCTGGGGACACTGCTTGGCACTGCATGGTAGTTGTCCTCTATGCAACTAAGTACTGTAGTTACTTCCATCTTGTTCCAAGAAGTGAGTCATCCAAGGTGTCTGTACAAACAATGGAGGGAAGGTAATATGCATGCCCTGTGAAGGTAAGGCAGGAGGTTTTACACAGGTATTCTGCAGTTGGACACTACTCAAGTGGTGTGTACTGAAAGGACACAATTACTTTGTGAAGAATGCAGAAAGCAGGAGAGTCCTCTGAATTATGGGTGCCTGGCTACTCTAATGCTGGTCTCACCACAACCACTCTCTTGTGGGATACCATGCTCTGATACTTTTTCTGTCATCACATGCAAAATGTTACTATGAATCATGATTTGTAGCAGGACACAGCCAGTTTGTTCATCCACATAGTTGTCCCATATCATGAAAGGCTCTGTAGGCTTCACATACCCTGCTCCAGGTAGATGCCTTGAATAGCAACCTGAGCAATCAGTTGGCTTTTGCATGTATTATGCCTTCTGTACCAGAGTTGGTGGTATGTCACTAGGGAACTGACCAGATGGTGATTAGGAGCACAGCTGAAGCATCACAATATAATGTGTAATGTCCAGTGACATAGATGTCCAAGCTTGAAGAAATAAGCAGCACAGTGGCAGTGATCCATGTTAGGTGACAATTTCACAGCAATGCATGCATCCTGCCATTCAACAGACTAATGGTGGATATCTGCATAACATCGCTCTGAGGCCTACTGCAGAGGACTGGCCACCTTTGGTCAAAGTGTGTCCACCTGCCACATGTTCTAGGTGTGTCATACTGTACAGTTATGTATCTGGAACACATGTCTATCTTCTTACATCATATCACACAGCAGCCAGTTTGCTGTCTGGTTGCTTGACAGGCAGTGTACGCTTGCAAGACCAATGTAATGTCAGTAAAGTTGAACAAGTCCTCTGTGTATGCACAGACATCCACATCATCACTGCAAGGAGTGCCTACAAACACTGTGTTTCAGGCTGTCAACCCCAAGGGTGCAGCAGCATGACCCTAACTTTGCTGGACATCCACATTGTTACATTTGCAGGTATGGTATTAGGACCAAGCCTAATAAGAAGATTATGGCAATCCAAGGACCACATGGCTGTCAAAGCATTATATGGCACACTAACAGGTGTTGCATTACTTTAGGGGAAATACATAAAGGTGACGTTACATTTCAACATCTGTCATGACACTGCCTAATGATGGCATGCTGTGACGTACACACAAGCATGACTGTATTGCTAATGGCACTATCAATGACTCATAATGAGATGTGGAGAATGTCCCCACTCCTTTACTCCTATGCCACACAAGCACAGTGTGTGACAGATGTGGCTGTATTTTAAACCTTGATTCCATGGTATCTCAAACAGAAGTCAGTAGATATGGCAATGAACATTTTGCCAAAATGCACAGCTCACCTCCTGCTCCAACCACATCCACATCATGCACATCTACATGTATACAGCTCACATTCCCAAACAACAGACACCTTAGAAAAAGCATACCTCTAGAGAGCACAGTACACAGAACAGTTTACATACCACTGTCTCACCGGTCAAACACCTGAAGCAAAACACAAAATCAAACCTATTATTCATAGGTGATTACATTGTGAGACACATTTATGTCTGTGTCACCAGGCTACATATGGGAAAGGTCACAGTTAACTGTCTGTGGGTTTACATGATATGCCATGCCACACATTGCCGCAACACAAGGAATATCAGGAAACATAATGATGACATCACAGTTCCTGCAGGTTCATATGACTAGAGACATACATCACTGGTCTGTATGTAGACACATGACTGAGCTTAGACACTCTTTGTCTTTCACTGGTATGCCCATAGCTTTCATCTGCATTTGACCCTCAACTAGGATGATGGCTCATTACAAAATAATGGACGTCAATAATTGCCATAGCATGTGGTGTCATTGTAAGGGGAGCCATTACATGTTCTCCTGGGATAACTTGCTCAACAGACGTCAATGCTTTGCCAGAGATGGTCTTCATCTCTCACCTCTGGGATGTTGATTATTGGCCAAGGCTGCTGCACCCCCATAATGCATCTTATAGGCACTGTCTGGAGGGAGAACTTTCCAAAGAGAACGTCATCTTCATACAATATCATGTTTATGCTGCTACATGCTGGGAATAGCAATACTAAAACCCACTCTGTGGAAGGTGTCCCCACCTTGGAATATGCAGACATTTGTGTAGTCAAAGACACCTGATTCAAGGCTGTGGATAGCACCACAGCCATACCAGACCACACATCTTTCCACATGTTCGACCTCAGACTTACAGTGTGCAAGGTAATGCAGATGGTGTATACATATTCATTAAGGATAGGTACACATCCAGATTTAGTAAAACACTGTGATTTCCCAGAGACACTGCAGGTGCTATTCACTGCTGGAAGGGAACCTAATCAAGCCATTGCCAGCTACAGGAGCAGCTCCATGAATCCAGACACCCATTGTGCTTATTTGAATGTACATGTGTCTATCAAGATATATCAGTACACCATGGTTTGAGTTACATTAAATAACCACCAACTGTATTGCTTAGTCACTTGCTCAAAGGTTAGTCCATGTCCTTAACTACAATGCCTTGGACCTGTGGCATGACATCCCTCACAAGGGGAGCCAATGAAGTGATTAATATGTTTACCAATGCCACTGCAGCCACCCACTGTGAGGTCCTACCTGGTGAGATCTGACCACAGTTCTGGCTCATTAAAACTAAGTATCAGACCTAACCCCCTTGTAGAAAATACAGAAATATACTTCAACAAAGCAATTTATTACCTCTTATGGTATGGTTTACATAGCTTGATTGCACCTCCCCCCTCAGATGGGACAAACAAGTATGCAAAGCTCTACATCTATGCTTTATGTAAGCAGCAGTACAACTGCATAGGCTTGGCTGTGCCTGACAGGAGGAGCATGAGCTCCTAATGGCACAGCAAACCTGCCTGATGGACAACTGCCATTAGCAGGTTGTACAATAAGAGGTGGACATTGCTGTGTGGCAGTTAGGGTGAGGATGTCCCCTAAATTGGAGGAACAACCTCCTCAGCTAAAACAAGCACATAGTGTTGTTGTGACATCATGCAGAAACAGTATGTGACAAAATTAGCCACCCCCACAGAGCAAAACCACAAAGCACAGTGTAGTTACATGTGTAACCTCAAAGGAAAGGCCCAGATTGTCGGTGAACTCGTACTTAATGATACCACATATAATGAGTCTGAACTCATAGCTAACCTTTCTCCCACAGTTTCTGCATCAACTTCACTCCTTTGTCTCCATCACATGTGCCACAAGACATTCTTACAACCTGTCCTATACCTTCTATATCTACAGAGCAGGTCATAAGTGGCCTCTTTAGGGGGGATACACAGTATCTATTTGACATGCTAACTTCCCAGGCAGCATCTTACATGGGATCCAACAAGGATTACTAACACCATTGGGAACACCTTGCAATAATACTGTAGATACTGGCTGCATCCCAGCTAACTGGACAATGGCAGCTGTTAACCCTTGAACAGAGGTGGTGCATCTGCCAACCACTGGGACTATAGACTTATTTGCCTAAGTAACCATATCTGCACACCCATGGGGCAAATCATCATGAAGCTGATCAGCAAACATGTATGTAATCTACAAACAGTTGACTGTACACAGTTTGGATTTCTGACACGGAGATCATGGCTGTTAAACCTGGTGGACAAGCCTGAGGCAGTCACCAAGGACCTGGGTGAGGGACATCAGGGCATACAACCCCCTGGCCTTAGCCAAACCATGTGACTCTATCCCCCACTCAGGAATCATTGACAAAAACATTCACTTAGGCATTCACTGTAATATCATTATAGGAGACACTAAGTGGCTCACTGATGTAACACACAGTCAAAGTAGGGAAATCCGCCTCCAGTAACTGCTCTGTAAGCAGCAGTGTTCAACAGGTCTCAGTCCTGGGCCCTCTACTGTTTGGAATCCATTTAACCACGATACAAGTGAAAGCTGAATGTCTGTGGCTGACAACATTGGCTGATGCCTGCAAACTGTGAGCAGTCATAGAATCTGTGAGTTATGTGAATATCCTACAAGAAAATATTGATGAACAAATGCCTGTTGACATACTAATGGCCATAAACTCTGCACAAATATATATGTGGTATCATTTCCATCGGTCACACATGTAGCACATCAGTAGCCACATCTGAGGTACATACTCTGGGGTGTTAGACCTGGGCACATGGGCCTGGCCATACAAGTTTGCACCTAATGTACCTGAGATCACCATGTCTCCCCAGTAGCAAGACAGGAATCATATGTAACAAATGAGGGCACAGTCACCCAAAAGTGACATACTCCTAACCTTTATGTATTCTTCCTCAGCAAGCCAGTATCTGAGTGCAATGGCCATTTTGTAATGTACCTTTCCAACCACTGCTGCCATTTGCACTCAATACAATTTTCCCTCTGAAGAAAACTCCATGTCCTTAGTATCTTTTCAATGGGGATCATCTGAAATCACTGTCATTGCAGCCTGTGGCATATAGACTACTCAGAGCTGATCTTAGCCTTGCATATGGGGCAATATGGAACCCTGTTCAATTGAAATGCATATTTGTAGGTGGCATGTTACATGTATTACTCACTCTAAGAACATTAACCTGGTATGCGGCATTAGTAATACATGCTGGTTGGAGAGATCTTTCTAGCAGACTTTAATACACTTTGAAACAGAATCATACCTAATGGCAAACAGACCTCGTCAGATGCCATCTGCATTATTGGCTGGCTGACCATCATTTAACCACAGGGCTTCTGCCTGTGTCCCTCAAGGACAGGGGCAGTATGTGCTGATTATATAAATAAGGGTAAAAACTGGGCTAGCATCATGAGGGCCGTAGCATCATTATGCTACTAAATTTCAAAGATCCTGTTATTCCATAAGCTGATGTAAAATGCTCTAATAGCCACACACACAAACCTGGCTACATTGAGGATAGCACCACTTCCAATTACAATTTACAGGACACACACACACACACACACACACACACACACACACACACACACACACACACACACACACACACACACACACACACACACTCCCAGTTGGCTGCATGTACATTAAAACACTTCTCTATCTAATGTTATACACTATAGATCACAGTACATGATCCACATGCTAGTCTGCTTTTACTATCTCTTTAGGACATCTTATGCTTGATGACATCAGCAGGCCTAGTTGTGGTCAGGCGTTTGAAGGCCCACAGCACCTGTTACAACCAAAATACTGCAAAGGTAATCATATTTATGTAGTATGGAAATACAGACACTGAGTGGCATAGAGTGAGATTAGAACCCCCTACTTATCTAGTCTTATACACTATTGATAACAGTACTTATCACACATGCCACAGCTTAAGTCTGACATTATAATGGCAGCTTGTTGTCTTAAGGTAGATAACATCAGCAGGCCTTGTAGAAGAGAACAGTTTGGAAGTCGGCAGCAACTTTTAGGGCCAAAATGTGCAGAACCATTGCAGTTTGGTAGTCAGTGAGGGATTCTCAGCTTTTTTGCAGGGGGATGCATACACACACACACACACACACACACACACACACACACACACACACACACACACACACACACACACACACACACACACAGTGGCATGAAGTGAAATTAGAGCCTCTACCTATCTAGTCTTACACAATATAAATCACAATATTTTTTGCACATGCCATAGCTGACATCTGTTTTACATATGATTGCAGGCAAACTACTCATAGATTACATAAACTAGGCTTTTGTTAAACAGCATCTGTGGCCTGCTAAGTGATATTGCTTCATACTGTTATCTGCATCTAATAGCCTAGCAGTCAGATGACTGTTATTTATCCTAGCTATGTGACTACAGTTACCAGTTTGGCCATATGTGGCTGTTTGTATTTGGCTAGGCAAGCCTGTGGGCAGGAAAAACTTGTCATGTCCATGTGTGCATAGCCAACATTATACATTATACTACCTGCTCACCTCTTGCTGTATGTGTGGTGATATCCAGCAGGCACAGGGATCTGTAGGTAAGTACATTATGTATTGTTGAGCTCTTACTTTGAGCAACATTAAACATGTGTTATAATGCAGCTTTAATCATCATTATCACGGTATGTAGGACAATGCACATATGGAATGTATATATAAAAGTAGCTGTGTGTGTATATATATATATATATATATATATATATATATATATATATATATATATATAGATAGATAGATATAACTCTATTTGTATACACTTAGAGCTAGATATACTATCTATGGGTGAGAGAGATAGTGACAGACAGATATGTATACATATGTGTATGCATGTACAGACATATCTATACATAACAGGTCATTCTGAGCAAGGAGCAACAGAACTGCACTCTGTTTAACTAAGTATATGAGCATGCCCAATGGGATTGTCAGTACTTATAAACTGACTCCAGCCCACACTTACTTGCCCTCCAGTCCAGGATTTTGTGTGTTAGAGACAATGACCTCTGTCCCTGTTTCTGGAGTACTGCACTTCACTCAAATTGTCAACGGCATTCTTCAGCTGTCTGATGTAATTAATATGTGACAGCGGTTACTAATGTTACACCACACACAGACTGGCAGTCTATAAAAAAAAACAACATAATAATACCTCACATCCAAAATATGTGGATACTTCTGGATTAGAACCATCAAAACCATCACACATGCTAACTTCCCTAGTCCACTGAGCCACACAAGCTGCTTAGCAAGGAAGAGTCATTCATCACACAATCAACAGCATACATATGTATATTGTTATTCTTGGATTAAGTAAGACATACAATATATGATCAATTTCTTTGTTACAGCCCTGAGATTGTGTGGACTGCTGATATACCATTGATGAGTTAGTATTATAGAAGTTATATGGGAATATCACTGTGTTGGGGGTGGGGAAAAAGCACTACATGTTGTGCTAGGATACACAGTAGTCTGAATATCATGTAACCCCACTGTTTAACATCTTCCTTGACTGATATAGTGTATATTCCACTCATGAGGCCTAGTGAATATTAATGGACACATGACAGTGGACTGGGTGTCTGTAGTCCCATGTGGATGTTACTTCTGTCCAAATAGCCCACTATATTTACTTGCATAAATGTAGTAGATCCATACATACAATGCCATATCATACTAATCTTTATAAGCATTGTGCAGGTTAGAGACTTACCTTACGAGTGCAGCAGTTGACAGAACTGTAGTTCAGGGCTGACTCTGTCTGATGCAAGCAGTACATAGCCAATACATGGATAGGTACAGATTATGTGGGTTGCCTGGCATCAATTTTAATATATATATGTGAGTAGAAGTAATGTGTCAGACCCTAGGTCCCTAGGTTGCCAGTGAATGTGCCATGTATTGTCTCTTAGTCAAAGCCAGGGCATACTGAGCACACCTACTCTGCCTACAGGGACATCAGCGGGGGTGGGGGTTCCTCCTCCGAGTCTTCATGTATCTGTGGTTGTAGTGACCTAGGCACTGATGGGGCTGTGTATCCCTTCCTTTGCTGATCCTGCTGCAACTGTTTTTGCAGGATCAGATTGTGTAGCATAGCACATACTATGAACATCTGTATACATGTGGCTGGATTGTATGGCAGGGCTCCACCAGATATTTTGAGGCACCAGAACCATGACTTCAGAAGCCCAAATACATGCTCTATGATGTTCCTAGTTTGTGTGTGTGCCTCATTATGGTGTTGTTCCATGGGTGTGTGCATTTCTGATGGGTGTCATCATCCACTATTCCAGGGTGTAACCACCACCCCCCAGTAAATGGTGGTGGTTTAGGATGCTCCCCAAGCAAAAATCTGGAACAGCTGTGATGCGTGCTAGATATGGGAGTTGTGATAACTGCCAGGGCTGCCAGCACACACATTCAGGATAATCCCTTTAGCATTGCACATAACCTGACAGTTGATGCAGTGGTACCCCTTGTGGATGATGTAGATTCTACTCTCCTCACTGGGTGGTGCCTTGATTCATACATGAGTGCAATCTATGGCACCCAGTACTTCAGGGCAGTGTGCTACACAGTAGAAGTGTTGCATATTGCTATCCCTTACCTAAGCAATGAGGGGAAAGATATGTGCTCACTGGCATGTGGTAGCATGGCATCCAGGAACTGGTGGAGTATCCTGGATCCAGATGCCTGTGAGACCCCCATCATGTCCCCAGCTGGTCTTTGGAAAGTACCTGTAGCTAGTATCCTAAGGGCTACACATACCATTGTTTACACTGGGATGGGTTCTCATCTGTTGGCTTTGGGTTTGAGTTAAGGGTGGTAGAGCTCAGTGAGTTCTTATAGTATGTCTCTTATCACCCTGTAGCACTCTACAATCTCTAGCTCATGCTCACCCTGGACCTGAACATTCTTGCCCTTCTTTGCCTAGCCCAATTATCAGCAACATCAGCAGCATTGACTTTAGCATCTAGCACATAGAGATGTAGCAGACCTGCAGCAGCTCCTATCATTATCTCAGTTAAAATTCCCAAGTCTGTATCCAATGGTCCAGAGCATTAGGAGAAAATCCAAATGTAGACTGTATGCTTATTTTATACAGCTCTGCTGTAGGTCTAGATTGTGTGATTGGCTAACTATGATGCATTCCATCTTCCTACAATATAATTAACACCATTTAATGGACACATTTCAATGCGCAACTATGTGCACAATGCAGTGCTATGCAGCATAGCTTATACAAAGGTCAAAATCAAGAACTGGATACATCCAGTTTTAAGAACATATTCAGCCAGGTGGTGCACAGTGCAAACATGCACATCTAAGCCTAAAAGAGCCAAGAAGTGAGAGGACACAACCCCCTGATGTCAGCCACATCCTGTGTAAACATCAACATGGTCTAAGATCCTACATGAAGGGGATATGCGGACATGATTACTCCTTTCTGCTATTCATTAAATCCACCTCTTTTGCATACATATCCATGCTGACAGCCTGGAACTACACCCTTCATAACCCTATCACCTTAGCAACAGTAGCAATGCTCTATTGTAGGGACCCCATTCAAATTCTTATAATACATTTCTGTCACATAGTATAAAAGTCTTTTTCCTATTTTTTTATTTTTCTATAAAGCATGTTTGTGCACTGTGGTGGGTAGCACAAACATGCCGAGATTATTAAAACAAATTATTAATTTCACTTATTCCCTTAATCTTTCTGACATCCAAAATAATAGTTTTGCTCATATATGTGTATGGTATGACATTTTCAGGGGATTTATGTTCACATTTCTACAGTTTTACACCCCCTTTTTGTCTGTCTAGACTCCTGTACATGGAATTTTTCTGCCTACATTATGGACACTGCCACGGGGTCTGAACAAGTGCATTTTTGCTTGTTGGATCTCTCTACCTGCCTAATTTGCATGAGATTCACCTGCTTATGAAGCGATTTGCATGCCACGGAATTTTCTGTGTTTGCTCATGTATGTGTGCCGCTCAGCAGCACACATTACTGAATCTTAATATGTTTCTATCCATGTAAGCATCACAGCACAATGCTACATGAAAAAAAAGTGTAGGCTTCATATTACATATCCTGTTTGTGCAGGATATATTTGGTTGGTATGTGGAACGTATTACTTCATGAATTAAAGTGAGGTATTTTGATCATGTTCCAATTGTTGATACATGTTTGTCTTTTTAGTTGGAGCTAATTTTTTCATAATTTATCTGAAGAAGTCTGTATAATTGGGGGAAAAAATGTAGTTGTTTCAAGAGCGTTCAGGTGGATGTCTACATTCTTTTTGGATTTTATGTGATTTGGCCATGTTTACATTAAAGGATTTGGCTCTGGCATTCTTTCTCATCTTAAGACAGTTTCTTGCACGTAGGGATCACAATACCTCTTTCAAGGCAGAAGAAAAGACACCGTTCATTAGAAAAACAGCCAATATCTGATAAATCACTGGACCCAGTACATCAAAGCTGGCTATAATGAGCTTTATAGGACAAGGATCCAGTCTGCATGTTGTTGACTTCAAGCTATGAAACATTGTAGTGAACTCAGTAAAAACTAAAAGAAAATTCTAGCCAAGTTAGAATTTCCACTGTGTAATTCCTCAAGCATCTTGTATTAGAGGCACATGAGATATACGGAAATGACCCTTAAGAACATCAGGTGTTCAGCTATATGGCAATATTGAATTTGTCATTTAAACAACTTAAAAAGAAAAAGTCACGGGCATTCAGAATCGCCATATAGCTGAAACATCTGATGTTCTTAAGGGTCATTTGCATATATCCCATGCGCCTCTAATACAGGTTTGAGGAATCACATGGTGAACATTCTAGCTTGGCTAGACTTTTAGTTTTTACTGATTGGTTTAACTGTGTGATCTTTTTACTCATTATGTTAGTGAACTCATCAAAAATAGCAATATCAAACACCACTCATGGCATAGATAAAGGAATAGGAGCACGTACTGTGCAATCGTTGGCATAAGCTAAGGAAAGCTGGATATAATGGAAACAATCTTGTCAGTGAAAACTTGAGTCCCATTCTGAATAGGATATGGCTCTTCTGGTTGATAGACAGGCTGGGCTGCATAGTCTCTCCACCACCCAGAACAGCACTACTGATTGGACTGCCATACAAGAGATCTCTTTTGACAAGTACTCTGCTTATGAGAGATCTCCTCTTGACAAATGGAATAACACTCATCAAGCTCAATTTAGTCATTTCACCAACCCACCCATCAACAGCAATGCTCCAGCCTGTGTCCAGCTCTATGCATTTAATGTTGAGAAGCATCAAACAAAGGTTTGCTCCTCTTGGTAGGGACAGGGAAGACATAAACTGAGGCGATGGAATCAAAGGCTTGAGATGAATTATTATAATATGCAATACGGACATGCACAAAATTGGTAATGGTCTTGAAAAGGGACTGGTGGGAGTGCATTTAAAAAGTTCACTAGTGACCTGGTTGATGTTACAAACTGCCCTCAGTTCAAGATCAGAAGGACTATAACTAGGTTAGGACTAGGACCAAAAAATGAACCAGGAAATGGTCAGACCTTGAAGCAGGTTCCAGCACCACATCTACACTATCACATTGGCAGTCCAAATATTGAAGTCAGTTAGTATCATAATATGCTGGTGATCCAAGTCTGAGTCAATGAGGAGGTCAGTGAACTTCTGAAGGAGTGTCCTCATACTCACTGGTGAGTGATAAGTGAGGGGAACCTACAGCTTGCTCCAACAGCACAGACATGGGTCTCTGGAATCTGTTCCAATCATTCAAGCAGACCACAGGTACTGAAGAAGATAAGAGCTATGATAGTAACTGTTAAATAAAAAATCAGAATTCAATACACAGGAGGTTCAGATTCAAAAGTTTACTAGTGTACACCAGGAGGCAAAAAAACCATACAAGTACAGAATTTTGTCTGACATGATGCAGGAAGTACAGAATATTTTATAGTGTTTGCATTCAAGTTATGCCCACCTTACTGACGTGGTTAGTCACAAGGCATCTACATCACTTTTACTAACAGTATTCTATTCATCTAATAATGCTGATGCAGTACATTTAAAAAAACTTTTCCTTTAGATACAATACGGCCTTGCTAACCAGCTGGCCAGTCATAATGTCTTTCTGTAAAGTTACTTCTTAAAGGTCTCATATCAGTTCGAATACAATAGCAGATTCAGTCTTTAAATTCACCTCTTTGTTCACTGTTTCACTTTCCCACCAGCTGTGTTTTTATCTTGCAAGGATAAGTTACTATGTCAGGAAAGGAAGATTTAATTATTTACAAGGACAAGTTATCTTATCAGGAAGAAGCGGAAGATTTACACATTTAATTTCCTGACCCAGCAGATAATCACTTATGAAAAGCATAACATTAAGTTTGCTGAGCTGGCAGCTGCCAGGGTCAGGGGTCAAAGCACACTGCAGTTTCAGAAGCTACTTGCATTTACACATTAATTTATCCCTTCTGTTATATGATTAGTAGAATAAAATGCATTATAAACTACCTTGCTTTTAAACTAGCATTTCACATATATTTAAATACATATTTTTCTAACATTTTTCCGCTATTAATACTTTTTATTCAATTTTGAAGTATGCATAGTGTCATTTCATCTCCTAGCCTTTCCCACTCAGGATTTTCAGCTAGGTGAGTCATTTAATCTATACTTCAGAAAAAGCGTCATCTGAAATCAATCTTTCAATTTCAATATCTTGGTAGAAAGTTTCAGTAACAGATACATCAACAAAATTTTTGATTAATCTTTTCATGCAGGGGATTCCACAGCAAACACATGCTCCTATTAGGAGTATACCCACACAAATAGCAATTAGAATGTTCATTAGGATGGAACCCCACCCCCCAAACAGATTCTGGAAAAATTCAGTCAGTGGGTTTGGGCCTGGTTCAGTCATGGCTGATACTTGCTAAGCTCATGGCGATTATCAGGGATGAAAGCACAGCATTCTTCTTTGATAAGCGCGCACGTACCACCTCTCACCGCTAGGGTGAAGTCAAGCGCCATCCGATTTTGTAGCACAACAGTTCTCATTGCATTCAGTTCATCAGTCACCAATTCTAGGGTGGAAAAAGTTGCATTACTCATTACTTCGAGATGTTTCGACAACTTCCTCAGCTCCCAGATTGATTTGACTGCTCCATAGGCTGGTAGTATTCCTGCCCATGATATAACACTGTCACCCAAGTCCATATGAGTCAATTCACTTCTGTCTTTTACTGAATTATGGTCTTTCCAACCAGCTTCGATCTTCCCAACTGGATTCACAGGTTTCTTAACTGGACCTTCAGATTTTAGAGCTGTTTCCCTTACGTTTCGTATCTTACCCAAAGGTAATTCTGCAGTATGTCTTATTGCCAGAACCAAGTAACCCAAAAAACAACTGCTGGACCAATTTTCAGGTAACCATTTATATGCCTTTTTCCCACAAATAAAATAACAGTTTTCTACTTTAGTACTAATACGCATCAGCCCTGCATGAAACATTTTTTGATCTATAACTGACAATTGTTTAAACAAAACTGGATTTTTTTGAATGTCACTCATAGTCATTTTCAATGAGTTCAAATACGAGTCATAATTAGTATTGCAAAAAGTATTGCCATTACCATTCTTAATATAACATCGGTAAGATATGGTTATATTACAATTGCTCCAGCCCACCTGGAGGGTGTCATTTTTATAGAAACATACAACTCCTTTTTGTGTGACAGGTAAAAATAAAGCTATTTTGTCCTGTGATCTTACAGCTCCTGTGTCGAAAAGTAAATTCTCCCAAGTCTCATTTATCCCCAAAGGGACAGCGGACATTATCAGTCCTCCATATGCTGTTGGTATAGCTGTACAAACCCAGCAATTTGAAATGTTCATAGTCTCTGCATACACACGTTTCATGGCCAGGTATGTGTTCAAATTTGGATGCCAGTCTATAGACGTTTCATCACGCCTTCCCACTTTCACTTGTATGGTTGTGTGTAGGATGAACCACAACAAGAGAAAAATTGTCACAATTACAGTTAATAAATGTACACACAACAAAATGATTATGCAACATCTCTGGGGTTGATCTAAACTTCTATCCGCTTTGTTTTTGGCCATCTCGGTCTGGTTGTGTATCAGTCTCAAAGTTTTTATCAAGTTGAAAGTTCTTTACCGGTTTACAATGCATCAAATGAACCCAGGACTTTCTCTCAGCCACTCTAACTGCAGAAGGCATTGCCAACAGAACCTGGTACGGACCTTCCCACTTTGGACTTGCCCAGTTTTTCCTTTTCGTCACTTTCAGCCACATCCAACTTCCAGGGCCCACGACTGTTTCCACCGGTCTGGTCTGTTCCTTATCTGAAAAAGAGTTAAACTGCAAAACAGACTTATTCCTTAACAATTTCTTCATATATTCTGCTAACGAACTGTCAGCCTCCTGCTCTGCAGGCATGAGAGCTTTCCACTGAGGCACATAATATGCTCTCCCAAAAACCATTTCAAAGGGAGTCAAACCCTTTACATTTGGAACTGTTCTCATACTCAGCAGTGCTAAAGGCAGACAGTATATCCAATTCTTTTGGGTCTCCTCTACTAGCTTCCTAAGTTTACTTTTTAGGGTACCATTGTACTTTTCCACCAGTCCTGCTGACTGTGGGTGGTAGGCACAATGGTTCTTTAAGGAGATACCAAAAAATCTCCCAAGCTGGTGAATCATCTGATTCACAAAATGTGTGTCATTGTCACTATAAATCCTCTCCAGAATGCCAAATCTAGGGATTACTTCTTTTATCAGGGCTTTTGCCACTGTTGCTGCATCCGGGTTTTTGGTTGGAAAAGCTTCTACCCATTTAGAAAACATGTCTACAATAACTAAACAAAACTTCTTCCCTTCACATTTATTCAATTCTATGAAATCCATACAAATAGTATGGAACGGGTATGGTGGTATAGGAAAACTTCCTTGCTTGGTTTTAAATGCTCTTTGTGCATTGTGCTTGTTACAAGTATGACAAGCTGCACAATTTTTTTTTGTGTAGTTTATGTATCCATATGTTTGGAATATTCGATTTACTAACTGTACCATCCCCCCTGTTGAGACATGGCTCTGCCCATGGCTCAACAAAGCTGCATATCTAAATAAATTAGACGGCAATATTGTTTTTTTCTCTTTGGAAATGTACAGTCCATTCTCAAGAATTGCACCTCGTTTTACCCATTTGTGTTTTTCTGCTTTTGTAGTAAGTGTCTGCATTGTTTTTAACATGTCTAAATCTAAAATCTCAGAGGGTTGTAATTCCTCATTTAAAAGTAAAGTTTCTGAGTCTGAGGCTGCTTGCTTTGCAGCTGCATCAGCTCATGCATTGCCTTTTGAAATCTTATCCTGTTGTTTTGTATGAGCTACACATTTACAAACAGCTACTTTGGTAGGTAACTGAATAGATTCTAATAGCTCCAAAATAAATTGCTCATGATTAATAGGTTTTCCACTGGATGTTATCATTCCTCTATTTTTCCATTTTTGTGCAAATACATGTACTGTAGAGAAAGCATACTGACTGTCAGTATATATGTTTACACACTTGTTTTTTTCTAAAGTACATGCTCTCGTCAAAGCTATCAACTCTGCTGCTTGTGCAGATAAGTTGTGTGGTAAGGATTGAGCTTCTAAAATTTCAGTGTCTGTAACTACTGCATATCCCACCAGATTCTTCCCTGTAGGACCCCTTCTGCATGAGCTGTCCACATAATATGTCACCTCGGCATTATCCAAGGGCATATCTGTAAGATCTTGTCTAGGTAAAGCTAACTGTTCAATTTCCTGCAGGCAGCTGTGTGGTGTGCCCTCCGCAGGAGTTGGAAGTAATGTTGATGGATTCAATGTCGTACATCGTTCAATTGTCATATGAGGTTGGCTCAGCAGTATAGTCATACATGAAAGATGTCTAGCAGGAGAAAGGTATGCCACTTTCTCTTGCAGTAAAATTATTGCAACTGCATGAGGCACTCTCAATGTGAGAGGGTGGAATAACACCACTGAGGCTGAAGCCTGTACTGCCATTGCGGCTGCAACTATTGCTTGTACACAGTGAGGCAAAGATCGCACCACTGGGTCTAACTGTGATGAATAGTAAGCTATGGGGCATTGCTTGTCCCCATGTTGTTGCGTCAATACTGATGTCATGTACCCTTGCTTACAATCTATGGTCTGAAAGAGCCGTTTGTGATAATTTGGAAGTCCTAAAACTAATGAAGAAGCTATCAACTGCTTCAACCTGCAGAAAGCTGTTTCTGCTTCTGTTGTCCATTGTAAAATGTCTTGTGCTGCCATTGGTGTCTTATATATCAAGTCAGTCAGTGGAGCAGATTCCAAAGCATAATTTGGTATCCAGCTCAGACAAAAATTCGTTGTACCTAAGAAAGACATCATTTCTTTCTTGGTTGTTGGTTTGGGTGCTTGCAAAATCGCTGTTTTTCTTTCCTCATCTAGTATTCTACCTTCATTGGATATTACATATCCCAAGTATCTAACTTGTTTTCTCCAAAGTTGTAACTTACTTTTGTTTACTTTGTGTCCTTGTATTGCTAAAAATTTCAGTTAATGCTACAGTATCCCCCTGCACTGCTGCTGGGTGGGGGCTGCTAGCAAGATGTCATCTACATAAAGTAGAATTTGACTACCTCCCGGTGGGGTAAATCCTGCCAGGTTGCTAGCGATTTCTTGTGCAAAAATTGTTGGGCTCTCACAATATCCCTGTGGTAGTCGAGTATACGCATACCTTTTACCCTGAAATGTAAATGCAAACCAATATTGACTATCAGGATGTATAGGTATTGAAAAGAAAGCATTGCTAATATCTACCACAGAGAAATACTTCTGTTGCGGTTCTAAATCATTTAACAAAGTATGTGAGTCTGGCACCTAGGTGCTCTAGGTATTACTGCATTATTTACAGCTTGTAAATCTTGTACCATCCGCCATTCCCCGTTTGCTTTTTTAACAGGAAATAGGGGTGTATTACATGGTGAATCAGGAGATTCTACCAGTACTCCTTCTTTGAGTAATGCTGCTATTATAGGCTTAATTCCTATTTCTGCATCCTTTCTCAAAGGGTATTGTCTTTTCTGTGGTCTAAAAGCTGACTTTGGGGTAATTGTAACTGGTCCTGCTGTTCGAATAAGTCCTACATCTGACTTGCCTGTTGACCAGAGAGTTGTCGGAATTTCACATAAGATCTTTTCTTCTTCTTCTAATAAAAATGCTAATCAGCTGTCCTCGCTAGATTGCAAGTGTACAGCTGGATGTGTCTGTGTCAACCAATTCAGTTTTTGTTTTTGTATCCCTTGTTCTGACAGTTCTAAATCAGTCTGTTTCTGCCATCTTGTTACTTTTTCTCCTAAGTCTGCCCATTTAACACTTTTGTTCTTTGTCAAGCTGACGTGGCAACCAATTTGATCTATACAATGCAAGGAATTCTTGAGGTAATGAACAGCTAACTACACTGTTCCCCTATGTATCCCAGTACAAAGTACGCAAAACCAATCTAGTTGCACAATTTCTAAACAGTTCTTGCTCATACTCTCTATCAGGTCCTGGTGTGGTACAGTAGTATAGAGTACAGTGTAACAAATGCTGTCGATCAGTGTCAAGGGAGGGGGCTTTACTGATGGCTACATTCATCAGTTCCTCGGTTACTGCCCCTGGACCAGTCGTGACTAGGTCCTGGCTGTACCAGTAAAAAGTTTCACCCTCCGATCGCACTACAAAGGTATCCATTTGTCTCTGTGCCTCCATACCTTGTACAGTTGGAACTACTGCTATGCCAAATATCTGCATAAGGTCCCTGCCCAATAGGTTTACTGGACACTTTGCAGACACAACTATTTTACTTCTCTGGGTCATACCTGAAACAGGGTCAGTTATTGCTATATCATGGGAGAGTGGCTCCCTCTATAGCTGTTCGTTTGCTGCTTTTACTAATATATAATCAGGTGATTTGGAATGTTCTGGTAACTTGGAGGGGTGTATCAAAGTCCGTGACGCTCCTGAGTCACACAGGAATTTGACTTCCCTTCCCTCCACCAGAAGTGTCACTTCCGGTTTTGTATCTGCTAGGTAGAGCTCCAGGCTCAACAATGCTAAATCTAAAATTTAATTTCCATTTTCGTCTAAGTCAATTTGTACTTCCTCTACTCCTTCTACTAAATTGGCATTTGTCTTTTCTATTCTAGCTGTTACTGGTGATTCCTGACTTTTATATGATGTATCCTCACTATCATATAGTCAGTCCTCATCCCCTTTATCTTCCGTCGTTGCTTTCTTATTTTGTTTACAGTCCCTAGCTAGATGCCCTTTCTTTCCGCACTTGAAGCATTCACCTCTCTTTTTCCTCTCTTCAAAATCTTCTGATCGTTTGTCAGACTGTTTGTTTGCCTGGGCATTCTTCTTGCCCTTTTTACCTGACTGCAATACAAATACTTCAGCTCCGTCTTCAGCAGTGAAGACTTGCCTTCTTTTCTTTTTACTATTAAAATGTTTCTCAGCATGTCTAGCGTATTCGAGTAAGGCTTGTAGCCTCCCTGTTCGATGATCTATCATATGCTTCGTAATGAAGCTACTAATAGGTGCAATGCAACCTTTCAAAAATGCATTTTTTAATTGTTGTTCATACGAGGAATCAGTTGTTTGGTTCTCAGGAACCGACATACCGCTATGATTATTAAAGCATTCTAATAATCTAGCATAATATCCATCTATTGTCTCATTTTCCTGTTGTATGCATTGATTAATGCAAGTCCAGTCTGCTCTAGGTTTCCATTTCTCAGAGATTCGGTCTGTCAGACCTTTCACTCTGTTGTCTAACTCTGCGTCACTATGTGGGAGTGGCCTAAGTTCTGCATTACAAGGATTCCAGGTGCCACAAATCATGTGCCAATCTGGACCTATAATTTGTCTTACTACTTTTTCTACTTCTTCCCCATTCAAGTGGTAACTTAACCTCATGCCTTGTAAATCTTCTAAAAATTTCGTAAAATTAACTTTCGGATGGGGGATTCCCTCAGTAGCCTTCCGGATATCTTCCGGAGTCCATGGTCTATATACTAAGAGTATTGGATCCTGCCCTTCCTGTCCTGTCTGAGGATTTGGAACTTCTATAAGTGAGCATATTTCTTCCTCACTCTCATCCTGTAGATTTCTCTCTATCTGGTATGATTTTGTGTCCCTATGTGTTTTACGTGTTCGAGACATAGTCTCAATAGGATCTCTAACAAATGGTTGTGGTCTTACTGAAACTTCAGGATAATGCGGAGGCGGACCAGCCTATCCACTCACTTCATATCCTGAAAAGGGTAAGGGAGGGGGCAAGGGAGGAGGAGGATGAGCTGTATCTATTACCAAGTTATTATCCTTTTTGTCTAAAAATAATGTTTTTGAATTTTTAAGCTTCTGTTCTCTACGATTTGCTTCCTCAATCCACCTGTGTGCTTGAGGTATGCCTAGTTGGCGTTGCTTTTTTGCCTGACCTCCTGCATCAGATTTAAGCTGTTTAACTAGTGAAAGTTTATCTAGTTTACCATCAAATTCATATTTGTTAATCCATTTTGTATAATACCTAACATTATCAGCACGCTGTAATTGCATGTATTTTGCATCTTCAGTTAGGGGCGGATCTCGCGAGGTTTTAGTGCACTGATTACCCATGTCAAAGAAAATGTTACGTAACCCTTTTTGTATCACGTGATGTCAAATTCTTAGTTCCTGTTTACAGTTTATCTAGAATAACTGTCTACCTTATTCTGTTATCCTGATCTATGACAAAATATACACTACTTCCTTTTGTCCCTGATCTGCAAAAACAAATCTTGACAACAATATACTGTAACCTAGTCCCTGATCTAAAACAGAAAAAAGGCAAATTCTTCCTACCTGAGCCTCCTGGTCTTGAAAATGTTCAAATTCCGCTCTTCGGCCACAGATCAGAAAGTGGCTAGCCTCTTTACACACAACAATTCAGTCGGAGGTCTTTTCACTCAAGAAGAACCATTTTGGTAACTTCTCCTGCGCAGTATTCGACCACCGATACACTCTGATCTGCAGCTTACCAAGGGAATTCCATCTCGAAAGGACCAAACTGTTAAATAAAAAATCAGAATTCAGTACACAGGAGGTTCAGATTCAAAAGTTTACTAGTGTACACCAGGAGGCAAAAAGCCATACAAGTACAGAATTTTGTCTGACATGATGCAGGAAGTACAGAATATTTTATAGTGTTTGCATTCAAGTTATGCTCACCTTACTGACGTGGTTAGTCACAAGGCATCTACATCACTTTTACTAACAGTATTCTATTCATCTAATAATGCTGATGCAGTACATTTTAAAAAACTTTTCCTTTAGATACTATACGGCCTTGCTATCCAGCTGGCCAGTCATAATGTCTTTCTGTAAAGTTACTTCTTAAAGGTCTCATATCAGTTCGAATACAATAGCAGATTCAGTCTTTAAATTCACATCTTTGTTCACTGTTTCACTTTCCCACCAGCTGTGTTTTTATCTTACAAGGACAAGTTACTACATCAGGAAAGGAAGATTTAATTATTTACAAGGACAAGTTATCTTATCAGGAAGAAGCAGAAGATTTACACATTTAATTTCCTGACCCAGCAGATAATCACTTATGAAAAGCATAACATTAAGTTTGCTGAGCTGGCAGCTGCTAGGGTCAGGGGTCAAAGCACACTGCAGTTTCAGAAGCTACTTGCATTTACACATGAATTTATTCCTTCTGTTATATGATTAATAGAATAAAATGCATTATAAACTACCTTGCTTTTAAACTAGCATTTCACATATATTTAAATACATATTTTTCTAACAGTAACCCAAAGGGAGATAGTGCTACCACCCCTCCAGCACTGGGATACACCCATACCGATCAGGTAAGTTATTAGGATGAAGTACTCTCTGATGCAGTCATAGTAAATGCAAACATCTGCAAAGCTGAACAACAGGCTTCATTAGTCTATATGATGTCAAAGGGGGAAAAGTTAATAATATGGGCCTACTATAATAAATGCCATAACCCTTCCAGCATGGAGTGAAAAATTTAAAAACCATAAGAAATATGTAACAATCGACATAAAATAAGTTAAAGCTAAACAGATGTCAAAAAATAAAATGTAACAGTCCAATATAAGCCATATAAGAAAAAGAAACACATAAAAACATCATGGAGTCTATGGCTAAAAAAATCCTGCCAGGTTGCCCTCATGAAAGAGCAGACAAATGCTTTGAGAGCACTAGCATTAGCTGGGCTCAATGATGTGGAACTGGTTTTCACAAATAAACCTCTAAAATAAGAAACAGTTGGAGAAACAAATGTAGCACAGTAGCAGACTGTTGTTAATTGTTACAAATGGAAAGATAATCCTAAAAAATAATCTAGAAATACCTCATAAAATGGCTCAGTAGAACTGGAACAGGCTTCACACAAAGAAATTTAAATCAGGGCCAATGTCATCTATAAACACCATAATGTAATATTTCTAGATGTCACCAGTGACATGTTCATTACAATGGGTACCTTCCCAATTTCCCACTGTGTTTCAAATCCTCATTCCTTAAGTCATCAGCCAGTCAATGCTCATAATTATACCAGCCCTATTATTTAACAATGCTGATTCAGGCAGTTAACCACCCATGCAAGAGAGCTAGAATCTGTAAAAAAAGTCCCCAAATCGGTAGCCTTTCCACTATTTCCCACTGCTGCAGCCCTGCTGGCTTGAAAAAAACTGCAAACATTGAGTAGCAGTTAAAATAGGATAAAGTAAGCAGAGAATGCACAAAAATATCCAGAATTGTAATTATTTGATAACAATCTTTGCATCCAGCCCCTTTCACAAGCGGAGCTACCAAAGTAGTTCCAGACAGTCTCATAGATCTTGTAAAACTAGAAATAAGAGAAAGCTGCATTTGCTAGATGAAAATGGATTAAAATAACAATGAACCTAAAAGCAAAACAGTGCTACATCGGCAAATTAACACAATGGTAAATGGCAGTCAGCAGCAGGAAGTTAAGCCAAATTAACACATACAAATAAACAACATAACAAAATATAAAACTAAATCAAAATGAACTGTCTACAACATAGCTGAAATAGTCACAAAAATATAACAAAACTACTCATCTAGGCAGCCAAACACCACTTTCTCACCTTCACTTCATTTTAACTCACTATAAATAGAAGTATAAAGAAGGCAGTTAATAGTGAGAAGGGATGCTGGGGCAGATAGGTCAGAATACTGGTTCTGATGCACTGTTTATCAGAAATATAAACATAAAAGTAAATCAAAATCTGATGAATTATGCCCATGTTCTGCTTTGGATGGTGCACTCTAAAAATGAAAACCAAAAGAAATGTTTATTTTAGTTTTGTTTTTTACAAGTGAAGAAACAAATCAGGTATCCTACTGTTGATGGGTGTGGGTAACTGTTTGTAAAATGGCAATATACAGATAACAACAATATTATGCCACAGTTTGCCTGAAAAAAATAGATATGACCTATGAAGGAATTGCAGGGTAATTTTCTTAGAATACATTTTCAGGAGGTGCTGGCCACATAGCCAGACATTAGAAAAAATACTTAATAGCATATATTGTAGTAGTTCAAATTACATGCAAATTCCATTAAGGATATGAAAATGGCTATGTCTGAGCCAGTCAATATTCTTTCAGAGGGCTTATTATTACATATCATTTTCAGCAGAGGCGCGGGAGAAAAGCTCTCGAGAGTACAGAACAGTATTTTACTTAAATCAAAAAAAATCAATTGAAAAGATATACTCATGGTTTATTTAGAGGTTAGATATACAGTCAGTAAGTAAGAGTATCTAAGAGAAGAAGAAGTCATGAGAGTGTAGTCTGGGTGTGTGATGGTAATGTCACCGTGAGATTTGAGGTTGTTTTTTTCGTTTTTAAATTGTGTTAGTGAAGTTAGAGTGAGGTTAGTCACTGGGAAGAGAGTTCCTTTTTTTACTTACGGTATTAGAGATACAGAGAGTCCCCTGGGATTTACTAGATGGTATGAGGGATGTTAAAGTTCTTAGCGGGGGGCGGGTGATAAGGTTGGTAAGAATTGGTGTGTTGTTAGGCTGAAGTTAGCTGAGCATGTGATTTGTTAAGTTAATAAGATTAATAGAAGTAGATTAGATTGGCCCAGCCAGCCAAGATTGTGATAATTAATACAGTGATGGTGATGGCAAATGGAATGGAATCTTTGCTATAAAATTTCGCTATATTGTTGTAGTTCATGTTGTGTTTTTGAGGTTAGTATATAGAGAGGTATATAGGGAGGAGAAGGTAAGAGAGGGGTAGAGAAGTGGTCTCTTGCTAGTAGGATGGAAGAAGTGGGGTAAGATATATAGGGCCCTGGTTTTAGTCGACTGTTTTATGGTATTGTTAATGTTGTCTTCAAAGTCAGGTTATTGTCAATCAGAACTCCTAGGGTTTTGTGTTAGAGAATCAGGGGATATGATGGTTCCATTGTTAGATGTGACAGTAAAGTGTAGAGCTGTGTTTTAACTTTTTTTGAGAGATTGAAGCCTGCTGGAGTTGAGGCTGAGCATATAAATAAGAGTGAGTGGCATATTGAATTAAAGGAAGCTTGAGGATAAACAGTATGCAGGTCGTTGATAAAAAATAGAGAATGAAGTGGTCCAGTATAGAACCTTGGGGGACACCTAGTGGAATGGGTTGCCTTTGCCTAAGTAGGATTCAAACCATTGTATAGTAACAGTATCAAGGGATAGAGGCTTTGGAAAAGGCTGAGGATAGAGTGTTGTTATTGTGATTTTATTTATAAGTCAGAGGAAGGATAAAGGGCAGTAGTAGTACTGTGATATGGCCTAAAAAAGCGTGTTGGCAGTTAGCTAAGTTGTTTATCTATAGGTTTTTAACAATTGCATATGAATGCATTTCTCCATGATCTTAGGAGATGAGTTGTTGAGAGAGTGATTGGCAAGAGACTGAATGGTCTCAGTAAAGAAGGTATTACAAGTACTTGCAATTTGCTTTGGATTGTCCTGATCAGCAACATTTTACCCAAAATTTTTTTTATTATTATTTTTTGCTGGGTATTTTACTTTTTTTTTTTATCTGACAATATTGCTTTTTTTTTTCATTTTGTCTTCTTTGTCTTTTTGTCTCATCTTCTTTTTTTGTAGTACTTACATTTTTTTTTGTTTTTATTTTATTTCTGAGTAGCATTTTTGTTTTGTCTCTTTGAGAGCCAGGGGCAGGGTTTGTTTCTAGTTTTTGGTCCTTTTTTTTTTTGAATGGGTCTTTTTTATTGGAGAATATTTAGAATTTGTAGCCAATTATTTCCTCTAGGGAGACTTTAGGAGGGGTGACCAGTGTCTGCATGCTTAAGTTCATTTTGGAAAATATCAGGGTTAAATTTTATTACTCCTGATTGCTCTATAGGTAATTGGATTTGGGATGTCAGTCTTGACTCTAATTATGAAGGAGAGCATGGTCACTTATGGTTATTTTTGGATGGAGAGAGTTGATTATTCAGGTATAGTTAGTTAGAGGGGGTCAATAGAGGTTACTTGTAGTCAGACTTATATAGTATGGTTATTCCACACTCCTTTTTTAGCTAATCTATCTTGTCTTAAGTGCACTATATCCTGGTGGAGTAAATTTCATTATCTATGGATTGGTTTTGAGCCCAAGTTCCAGTAAGACACAGGATATCAAATGAGTGGACATCTATGTAGCTTCTAATGATTCATTATGTTAATGAGGCAAAAGTTAATTTAGTATTCTTAAAATATATAGCCTTTTTGCATACACTCAGAAGAAATCCAACACAATATGTTTCCAGTCTGTGAATCAGATGTATATTTTTCTGAACCTAATGGAAAGAATGACTCACAACATAGACACTGGACAATGATAAATACAAAGGCAAAGTATCTCCCTCTGAGAATAAACCAACTAATATAATAACGAAACAAGAAAATAAACTGGATTTAATTGGCAGGTTTCCAAATATTCTGTTAAAAGTTCTGTCATCCTTATGAGTTTGAAAATCACGCATAGAGCTTTTAAACAGATCATTTGTTTGCATTTCTTGCCATGCCTGTGCTAGATTTGTTGCACTGCTAATGTGCACAGCTTCTGAAGAAAGGAAAGACTTTAATCTGTGCTCCTGTACCATGCAGGCAATGCAGTTTTTCTGAAGGTGCAAGACTACATTACCCAAAGACTGCTTTGTTTGATTAAAAGTGATGCACGTATAATGTTTGCAACTAAATTTATGTCAATATGGTTTGTGATCACACATCTCAACTGTCCAGATTTTTGCAGAATGTCTAGATGTTTGCCTCATATTTTTGGTCTGTTCCTCATACAATTTGTAGTTTTCTGGCAAATCATTGAGAACTGAGGTCACTAAATAATGACAGACATTTGAGTTTCAGACTTCTTATCCTTCAGAGAATACATAATAATGCAAAACGTTAACCTAACAACTTTCTAAGTTTATAGGAGCAATATTTAAAATCTGTCCCTATTTTTGGGCCTTTGCCCCCCATTATTTCTGACTTTTGTCCAGATTTATTGCACTAAGAGGTTGAGAGGTATGTTTGGGATGTATAATGTTTGCAACTAAAATTATCTCAATATGGTTTGTTTTCATTTACATAAATGTATGATTGTGTATGTCATATGTGTTAATTTAATAAATATATGTTTGTTTTAAAAAAAGACTGTTTTGTTTGATTTAGTTTGCCTCTTGTAACAGCGTGTGGGGATCTTATATAGAAAAGAAAATATGTCACACCTTCAACTTTATCTGGCAATAGTAAACAGTTTTTTTAATGTTAGCTTTTGTATAATAACTTGATCATTCATGCAAGTTTTGCTGCTATATCTGTCTCTGAAGAACAGTGTGTTCAAATATATATTTTTTTTCAAAATCTGAAGAGTAGAAAATCTGGTACTGTCATATCCATGATGTTATACCATTATTGCATATTTCAGTGCATAAAGGTATTTGTATTTACATTTGTTTATGCCTAATCATATGTCTGTATATATGTGTGTTAATATGCATTTTATTTATATACACACATAAGTATGCATCACAATCATTAAAGAAAGTATAATGCACATTCATACTCGCAAAGGTGTGTATATTTGCAAGTGTGTGTGTGTGTGTGTGTGTGTGTGTGTGTGTGTGTGTGTGCGCGTGTATGTATGTGTGCATGTGTATGTGTATGTGCGTGTGTGAGTGTGTGTGTGTGTGTGTGTGTGTGTGTGTGTGTGTGTGTGTGTGTGTGTGTGTGTGTGTGTGTCTGTGTGTGTGTATAAAAGCTATGGGGGCCTAGTATGTGACTTTCATGATGTGCAGAACAGCCATGAGGTATGCACTGCATTCCATTCTCCATAATTCTTTATGTGTTACACTTCAAAACCCTGCGTAGTCTGTCTTTATCTTGGATCTCTAATAGGGAGTGATGTAAAAAAAACATATCTAGTACAAAATGTAAATATAAACAAATATAGCATTATTACATCATCCAGAAACTATCTAGAGGTTGATTACCTCCATCCTCAGAAAAGTAAACAAACCAAGGCAGATCCATTTTCTCACAGACTATAATTAGAACTATGCAGTAAAAAAAAGATAAATAAAATAAAACATAAAACATAACTTCCAAAATAAAATTCAACCACACAACAGAAAACATCAGACATGCAACCCAAAAATACAAAACTAACATATTTAAAAATAAAAAAACAGGTAATCTCTCTCATTCATTTAAATGGAAAAACTGTAAACCAGTCAAATACAAGAACTCAAACTACATGCTGTTGTATTGTCTACCTAAATCAAACTCAGAACACATAAAAAGTAAATCAAAGTATAAAGCAACCATTAAAATAATCCTTGGGAATCAGAAATGTTTTCTATATCATCACAAACAACTGTGCACAACAAACAGCCACACAGAGTGTAGGTAAACTAGAGATATGATGAGCACATGCAGAGAAGACCAGGATGCCACAGTTCATATAGCATGCTAATGGCGGTATAATGACATGGTGATCAGCAACATTATTAAAATGAGGGACTCTGTGGATGCAAATTAGTGTAAATAATATGGTGGATGAATTCAGAAACATATACATACTGCAACTAGAAGCAATGGCTTCAGAGTAATTGACAGGAGTAAAATCCTGGAGTTACATGGGGTGAATCACAGAATGATGTATGAGACAGTAGCAGGATTAACAGACCTATATGACTATCAGCAGGCTCTCTCACTGCTGGTAGTCAGGGTGCTGCACATTGCTGCCTTTGAGGTGCCATATCAGCCTTCCGTGCCAAACATTTCATTCCTTTAACAATACTAAAATTACAGACTGCTATTGTATGGATAAAATCACCATGCAGGAGCTGGTTGAAATGTGTTACCTTCATTTAATTGCTGAAGGGATGGAGGGGAGGACATTCCTGTGGATACCAAAGTATGTGTAGCTTTGATAATGCTGTCTACATAGACCTTTCAGAAACCAACTGGGTACATAGTAAGGGTATCTCAGACATCTACCTCAAGGAAACTACACCAGTTCCTCGATGCCATGCCACAGCAGGTGGGAGAGTATATGTCATTACCTCTTTCCTCATACCACAAAGGAGAGAGACAACTCCATACAGGCTCTTTATGACACAGCCCATTTCCCCTGAGGCACTGGAGTCATAAATTGACCCACATGAAGTGAATGCCCCCATCTGAAGATTAAGGAAAAAGGCTATGTTAACCATAAAGCTTACCACTCCAACAACTGTGAGGTAATGCACAAAGTATAATGCAATGTGTCTGCAGACTGTCCAGGCAGTATCCATGACTGCAGCATATGGCATGACCAACCTGTTTCAATGGTTTGTGCAGAGTGATTTTCCACAGGGAAATCTTATTAGTCATGCTGGATATGCCATGGAACTATGGTTAGTAATCTTTATCCAAAATTCCTGACCATGGCAGATGTTAGCTACAACTATGCTCTGTCACTAACCTGTGTCATTGTTGCCCAAGTGTTTGGCCTGCTCAAAGCCTTCTTTTGTTGCCCAAATGTATCTAGTGATGGTCTGCAGTGTGACCCTGGCAGATGTATGAATGTAATTGCTGTCTGCGATATGACATGACATACTACTACTAATAATAATCATAATGTGGTTACTTGACATAATTTTGAGAAAACATTTGCAGCAGGGAGTACATATTCAGGTTCATAGGTTCATAGGTTAGTACTAGGCATCGGCCCTAGGGCCTATACAAGCCAAGCCATAACAATTCCCTGGCTATTTCTTCTCACAATATTTGCTTCCCTGGACCCCTGTCTAGCAGGGCAACTGACATGATCCCTGGAGTAAATTTTCTATCTCCCATCATGTCATGGTTCCTTTTGAAGAGGCCAAGGAGGCGCTCTGCTTGAGATGTATGGGCAGTCTATACCAGAGTATGAGGAGTCTCTCAGTCAGGAACCTATCCCTCCAGCAAGTTTTCTTCACTGTGATGACAAGGTTTAGGTCCCTGGAGCATGTGGCTCTGATGGATTGGGATTTCTTTAAGTGTAGCATGCCCAACAGCTCTGGGTTTGACATGTCCTTGCATGTTAAGCAGAGATCGCCTCTGAGCAGACAATATGCGATAGAGTATAGCCAGAGTTTTTTTAGTCAGTCAGCATATGGCATCTGCTTTAGGCCTATGATTCTTTTAGTGAGGTGTTTCTGTGGCCATTCCAGTTTTTGCAGATGTCTTGTGAGGTACATACCAAATGGGGCATTGTACTCTATGACAGGTCTAATAAGGAATGAGTACAGTGAGACAATGACCTCCTTTTTTCTGGATGAAAAGCCCTTAGTGATGAGGTGTGCCACATAGAAGGATTTCCTGACTGTTGTGGTGATGTGGTTATCGAAGGTGAGACCACTGTCCACCTCTGTTCCTAAGTCTCTTATCACACTTTCAGTGTTTAGTGTACTGCCACCTATGTGGTAATTCATGGGTACATGTTTTTTCCATAAGGGGATAACTATACACTTCTTGGCATTGAGCTTGAGCCTATGTCTCTGGCACCAAGCATCTGTTTCTGTAAGGCCCTTTTGTATAATATCCACATAATTTAGGGATTCATTAGTGGCTCCCAGTTTGCAGTTATCTGAGAACTTTGTTAGCCAGAGTCCCTTAGTGTTGGTCAGAGTAGTAGATGCCAAGCCAGAGCGGTCCCAGGACTGAACCCTGAGGTACTCCACTTGTCACTTGCCTGGAAATGGATTTGGAGTCGGCTACTTTTACAGTGTGGGTTCTGTTAGTACGCCAGTTGGCAACCCATCGAGTGATATAGGGATTAATGCCCAGCTTAATAAGTCTATCTATGATTCCAGACTGGGGGATGGTGTCGAAGGCCTTGGCAAGGTCCAGATAGGCTGTGTGAACCACCTTACCGTCATCCACGGCTCTGGAGACTGATTTGAAGAAGTCGAAGGAGGAAGGTGTTAGGAGGAAGACGTTCCACCATCCTGGGTAGTGAAGAACAAATCCAAAAAGGAGCCTGTGGAGGAGCTGGTAGCAGGGGAGGACTATGCTAAATGATGTTGGGTGTGGCATGCTGTGGTGCTGTGCCGCTAGCTAAGAGGCAGCATCTGGATCATAAATATGGGTCAGAATAAAGCATTATACAGAATATTAAAATGATCCATGCAATTCTTTATCCAGGGTATGCTCATCAATGCATAGATAGAATGCACTGCACATCAGACATAGACTAGCCAAGTAACAGAGTACAGAGGTTAAGGCGCAGTTGTCATCATTTGCACAGGTGGAAAGGCTCCTAGTACTGATCAGTAATACCTTCATATTTTCCTTTGCTTGCTTCTTTATGTTGGTAGGTTTACCAGGTTAGCATTGCTAAAAAAGGCACTAAGGGGGTGAATAATGTCTTTGCAATAATCAATTACCTAGAAGAGACATATGCAGGCCACCTCTGACCAAGCAGTGTGGTCTATTGATTATATTCTCCCAGACTGCCAAATATTAGACCCCCTTTGAATGATGACAAAAACTAAGTCAGCTGTTGAAGTCATATTGCAGCATTATCCATTGATAAGGTAAAATGTTGGTCAATGCTTGACTTATATCTGCCTGGGACACATGGTCTGAGTGCTTCATCACATGCCTCTTTATGTAGTCCAGAGAGGTACATCTCAAGTCTAGACACCTGCATGTACTATGACAGAGGACTTGAATGTATGTGAGCTGACAGATACTGGCATCAAACAGGTATCTAACCATCACTTCCTGCTTGCTCAGCCTTGTAAGACGTACATCTGTATATCTTACAATTGAGTCACCTTTAACAAGAATATTTGACTGGCTAGATACCTACTTTGTGGATTCAGCATCAGTGACTTTGGGACTCCTTGTGTTATGTGAGGAGCATACCTCTCAACTGTACAGATCTTTGCAGAAAGTCTAGATTTTTGCCTCATATTTTTGGTCTGTTTTTCATAAAATTGGTTTTCTGTCAAATTAGTGGCAAATCATTAAAGACTGTAGTTAGAAAATAATGACAGACAATTGAGTTTCAGACTTCATACCCTTCAGAAAATTCATGCGAATGCAAAACCTGTTACTCTATCAACTAAGTTTGTAAGAGCAATATTTAAAATCTGCCCCTATTTTTGGACCTTCACCCCACTTTTATTTATGGCTTTGCCCAGATTTCTTGCTCTAAGAGGTTGAGAGGTATGGTCAGGATGTAAGCATAACGTTCTGACGTTGTTTTGTGCCTGTGTTGGATTTTTGAGGTTTTTGAGGTTTAGGCAAGTTAATCTTTAGAACCTCACCATACGATGGATTATGTGTATTGTGTTGACCTTTGTGAGGTATGGTGTGTGGTGTACTGCTGATGATCTTGATGTCTGAGTTTACTGTGTGTGAGATTTTTTTCTTCCATGGACATCATATATGTTCATCTCTCACACACTATTTTATGCTGTTTGAGTAATAAATGATTATAAAACAGCATGAGGCAATTTTAACACTGTCTCAAGATACCCATCTCAATCAGCTGGCTACAGAAGTTGTGAGGAAGTGCTTGTCCATGGTTTTGAAAGGAATGACTCAAGGCAGGCAAGGGTGAGCATAAATGATTGGTGTTTGGCTTGTTTAAGATAATGTTTGGGTAGACTTACTACCGAAGCACAGGGAAATGACTAGTTGTCTGGTCAAGCCTGTACCGAAGCGCAAGGTATATTTATTTGCACTTGACATGGGTTATTTGAGTCTCAAACCTGGATTTCTAAGGTTGTATAGATTTTGCAGGTCTCTTATAGAGGAACATGCTCTTACACAAACCACTCACTATAGAGTGAGTCCAAAGGCAGTAGCGTGCTGAGTGTATCTCAGTGCATCTTTTTTCCCCTCTTTGATGAAAGCTCATTTCTCATAGTTCAGGGCTTTTCATACTTCCAAGCATTTTAAATAAAAGACCCTACAAGTTATAGTTGACAGACTAGAGAGGGAGCCAATCAAATCAAACCAGTAGTGGAGCTTTTTAACTTCAGAACCCAAGCAAATCACACAAGCAATAATTCCCAACAGGGTTTGAGTTATTGTGGAAATAATGCCCACCCAGGAGTGTTCTGAGTCCCGATGCCACAACTTCTATAACCAGCTGATCAAGATGGGTATCTTCAGTCAGTGTAGAAATTGTCTCATATTATCTGGTTTTTAATGTACAATAGTTCTTCTGCCTAATGTTTCAAACTTGGTGTAGTATATGTTAATGGTGTTGGAGGAAGCATTTTACATCCAAAATATAGCACTTTAACCAGGTATTTACTTTATTTTTGATCCCATACTCCTAAAACACTTGGCTTGTTGCCAGTCAGTGGAGATTAAAGTTATTAAATGATGACATGCATTTCAGTTTCAGACTTTTATTTCCTTCAGAAAATCCGTACTAACACAAATTATTTTATTTAAGCACGTTTGTAATTTTATGAGAGCGATAACTAAAATATGTTCCTATTTTTGAGCCTTTGTTCCCCCTTTATTTTAAGAATGATACAGATTTCTTCAGCTGAAAGGTCCAGAAGTATGCAAACCTCTTTACTGCTGCTGCCGCCAGTGGTTGACCTTGCTCACTTACTCACTCTCACACCCACCCACACACACCTCTGCTTCAGAAAATGCCTGCTAGCAAAAATCCTAATAGTCAAGTAACTGTGATTCTGTAACAGCAACATTTAAAATATGTTTCTAATTTGAGCCTTTGTCCCCCATTTATTTTAGGCTTATCCAGATATGTTGAGCTAAGAGCTTGTGAGGTATGCAAACCTCTTAACTGCTGCCAGGAATTGTTCAATCACTCTCACTTTCACTCTTTACTCTCTTTCTCTCTCAAACACACGCACACACACACACACACACACACACACACACACACACACACACACACGCACACACACACACACACGCACACACACACACACACACACACACACACACACACACACACACACACGCACACACACACATGCGCACACACGCACACACACACACACACACACACAGACACACAGACACACACACACACACACACACACACACACACACACACACACACACACACACACACACACACACACACACACACACACACACACACACACGCACACACACACACACACACACACACACACACACACACACACACACACACAGTCTCTTCTGCTTTCATACCCACATTCACTCACACACGTAGACAGAAACATAAACATGCATGCACACACAAGCACACTTTTTTCTGTTACATTTGTTTTTTTACAATGGTTAAATAGCAAAAGCTGTGCTTAGCAATTGTAAAATAATAGCTCGATATATCTCTCACTCTCATAAATGCATACACTGTCACACACAGACATAAAAACATACACACATGCTTTTTTATTTTAATGTTTTTTCTTTTCATTTTACACTCACTCAACAGCAAAAGCGCTGCTTAGTAAGCATAAAATAATGATGGCCATTAGTTTTTTTTCAATCCAAGATCCATGGCAGCTTGATATGCTGCTGCGAAGCAGGTATTATCTATACATTAATACTCTGATGGAGAAAATTTGTTCTCCAATCAGAGTGCGATCTACAGGTCACCCATTCTCTAAAGTTCAAGTCCTGTGATTCTGAGCTACAGGTCAATGGCCCCAGGTAGATTAGAATTTCAGAAACTTTAGCTTTTAAAATGGGGACAGGAAATAACTTTAATTAGTGTACCAAGAGTGGGTGCTGCTTCCCTTGCTACAATGCCACTGTCCCACTTTCTTTATTTTCCTTAGTGCAGTGCTTCATCTAGGGTGGAATCTTACTCTTTCATTGTAAACTTTTTTTATGGAACAAAGTGACTTCATTTGGGTTTTCATCATTCAGAAGCTGTTGAAACTATGCCTTCTAACTGCCTTTGATGTCCTGTGAACTGGTTAGTAAGTTGTTACTGACATCCCTTATGAATGTTATCTGATGACTATCTTCTTTATCTTTCTGTCTTTATCTTGCAACCTTATAGAGTTTGTGACTTTACAGAAGATGGTAGAGTTTCTCTGATGCCTTGTTCTTTGCTAATGTGACTGATCTCTCAGCCTCTTTGTTAACTAGCTAGTATTGCTTCTTTGCCTGGACCATCTTTTCTACCTCCCACTTTTTCTTTTACTCCTTTCTTTTGATAACTTTCACTCTACCATCTGCTTTCCTTATGTACCTTATTTCCATATCTGGTTTGGATGCATATCTGTTCTATAGGCTTCACTCATGCTGTGTTGAGATGTTACTCTTTTTCTTTGACTCTGCCTATTTCCTCTTCTTACAGAGGTCCTCAAGCCTTGAGTATTTCATTGAACACCTGAATTTTCACTCCTATCAAACTCCAGTTCTTCAGCCTATTCTCTATTGACCTTAGAGGCTTCTCTGTCCACTACTTGCAGCTGATCGTGGGCACAGGTAGCTTATGCTGTAGGCCAAATGCTTTATTGGTAATGACTTTGCAATTTCTGATTCTAGTCCATTGCACTTTCCTTACTAGTAGGAAGTCTAACTGAGTTGCATGTTTGTCATTCATTTAATTCTTTTTTGCCACAACCAACATTTTATCTTTTTACACATTTCAAATGTATCCCCACTCATTTTGAAAAAATATTTAATTTATTCTTGCTAACCATATTTGATAAATGAATGCCAAGCACCTCTTATCTCTTTCATCTATTGTTTTATAGGTCTCATTTTTATTCCATCCATACAGAATGTTCTCCATTTGAATTGCTTTATCCAACTGCAATTATTTTGCTTCTCTGTTTCATTACAGATTTTCTTAAATCATTCACATTCCAGAAGAGCATATAGTTTATTTCCGTCCACATGTCATACACTTTCTTAATTCTATTGTTTTGTATTTCATTTCTTTCTTAACGGGTAATTTTCTAATCAGTAGCATCCCCATGAAGTGTTGCCCTTTTTCTCACCTTTCTAATCTTTCCTTTCTTTTTTAATAGCTTATCTTATCTCATTTTCAACTCATTCCATGGGTAAATATAAACCTTTCTTGTCATCACATTTTCATACTACACCTACCTATTCTCATGTACTTCATTTATATCAGTTTTCCATTCTAATATTATCCCTCTCCATTCCTTTTCTTCTCCGGTTCATTTCTTTTTCTTCTTTTCTTTCCTGCGATGAATGTTTGCATTTATTTTCTATTGATCTAATCACTGCTTTTTCTTGTTCATGCCTTCTTCCCTTCAGAATTGTGTAAAGACTCAAAGATGGCAACAAAAAATCATTTTTTAAATTAAAACCTCCTTCTTCTTAATTATTTATCTCTCTTTTTATTGGATTTAATCTTGATCCACACATAAAAACAAAAAAAAAAAAAAATCTGCAAGATTTATTTTTCAATCTCCTGACAAAAAGCATAACTGCACCTAGATAACTTAATTTTCCTAATACATCAATATTAATTAAATATATTTTCTTTTCAAAACTTGTTAGATATTTTCCATACATCACATGTTTCTTGTAATTGTCTAATATTATTCAATTTTTGCTCTTTCATATTTCTGTAATTTCCAAAACATATTCCTAAAGTCTCTTTTTTTAATTAAAATAAATTCTTTTCTTTGCAATTTCTCCAAAGCCCTTACTCTTGTTTCCATTTAATTTTAAACCTATATAATCTAAATACGTGTTTCCTCTTTGTATTACTGTAATTAACCATCTTATGTTTCTTGCTGTAGAAATCACATAATCTGCATATACCATCATTAATAGTATGTGTGTATGATGCTTCTCTCATCTTTGTTCTTTTATTATAACATTCATACATAAAGCAAATAATATACTACTTAAAGGACATCTTATCTCACTTCTCTTTTTATCTCCATTTTTTTCTGTTATCTATCCATTTACTATACCATTTACTACAGACGGTGCAGTGGTGCAGCGGTAGCATTGTTGCATCACAGCAAGAGGTTCTTCAGTTAGATTCTTGGCTGGAGTGCCTTCTGTGCAAAATCTGCATGTCCTCCCTGCATTCATGTGGGTACTCCGGTTTCCTCCCACATTACAAAGACATGCGTCTGGAGTGTTTCGCCCCAGGCCTTCATTAAAAATTGGCTTTGTTCCAAGTCAGACTTTCCCAGTACACAAATGTTAAATAAAATAAATAGTACTTTTCATCCCTTTTTCATATGATGCCTTAGTTAATCTAACTGTATTTTTCTCGATATTATATTCTTCTAATATGTCCCATAATTTCTTTTTATATTATCATATAATTTTTCTACATCTGTTCCTACTAATCTTATATCTCTTCCTTATTCTTAAATGGCATATATTAACACTATTATCATTCACATTTCACTTACATTTCTTTTTAACTCCATAAATTCCTTCTACCTATTTTTGTTCTATTTCTTTATCTATTTTCTTTATATTTATTTCTTAAAAACTTAAATACTTAATTCTCAATTGCATTTTGTCTTTTGATGCAGCTGCACACCCTAGGAACAAGTGCAGAGCAAATCCCAGAAATAAACCCTTATGGTGGATTCATAATATCAACAAGCTTTATAATAAAAGGAAATTAATTTTGACCAAAAGTAAGAAGAGTAATTCTTAGAATGTCAGAGCCCTTGTCAGTGAAATAAACTAACAACTCAGGAGCTTAATAAAATCAACCAAAGCCAAGTCTGAGGCTAAAATAGCTACCCAAGCAAAAAATGTTCACATGGCATTTTATGTTCATAATCTCAAAAACACAATGCAGTGATGTGCTGAGCTGGTTGTGAATGATGTTACCTATACTGAGTCTGAAGATATAGCTAACCTACTGGTCAATAAATGTAGCTCTAGCTTTACCCCTCTTTCCCCTCTAGCTATCATACCAGACCAAGTCCTAAAAGTGCTATCAAAAGTTAAAAATATCGCATTGATGCATGTTGACATTATCCCTGGCTGCATCTTAAATAGCATGAAGCACGATTTAGCTTCATCCCTAATGATACTGTTCAGTCTCAGCTTCCATACAGGTTTTGTACCAAGCAAATGGAGAACAGCTACTGTCATTCCCTCTGCATAACGGAGGACCTTGCGCATACTCAGGCAATTACAGACTTATGAGTCTGACCAGCCTCATATGCAAAGCCATGGAAAGACTTGTACTAGAATTAATTAAGCAGCACATAGGGAACCTCCAAACACTATATCGCAGTTTTGATTCTTCAAGGGCAGATCATGTGTACTCAACCTAGTGGATTTTTTTGGAAAGATGACCAAAGCAGTGGATGAAGGCAAAACAGTACACACTGCATACATATCTCCACTTGGCCAAAGCTATTGATGGAATTCCCCACTTAGGCAGAGAAGGAAAGCTAAATAAACTGGGAATAAATCTGGATGTCACACACTGGATTGACAACTGCTCACAGATAGGATTCAGATAATCAAATAGAGGAATTTAACTGCACAAAGGGAACAGTCACCAGTGGAGTCCCCGAGGGTTCTGTGCTAGCACCACTCCTGTTTGGCATCTACTTTTCTGAAGTAAAAGCCAATAGCAAGGTGATCTAGCCAATTAATATCAACAACCAACAAACAGAAGGCAAGGAGCATAAAAAACACAATGCAGGGAAATCCACACAAATACAGAGAAAATGTATTAAAATTTCAAATCTCTAGTGCCTCAGACACTAAGCTTTTGAAAGTTAGTGAATACACACAATAAAACACACTTAAATACATAAAACTTAAGAACATCAATTAACACAATTAAATAATAATTGAATAAAAGTATAATAGCAATTTCCAATTAAAATCACTATTAAGACCCTTAGGAACAAGTGTTCCAAATTTAAGAATAAACACTGCTTCCTTATAGAGAAGTACATTTTTCAAAAGCATATCAAAGCTAATTTTAACTTTTTCTAAAATACTACCCCTTAAGCAGCCACCATCTCCATGATCATAGGATCATAGTAGGTTGCTAGGCTATTGGCCTTGAGGCCTTTATAAGCCTAGCCAAGAGTTTAGCCCATGTTTAGACAAATCAGCACATGATGTCCCTGTCCAGCAGAGACATTGGTGGAATCCCAGGAGTATATTTACTGTTTCCCATCTAGTTATCCAGGTTGCACTTAAAAAGGGATAAAGAGGTACTCTGTTTGATGTGGAGGGGGGAGCCTATTCCATAGATAGGGGAGGCTCTGGGACACAAATCTGTCCCGCCAAGTACTGTTGATGTCACAGACCATATTGAGGATGAGCATGCGGGTTACTCACATGGAACTTGACTTGCAGATATGCAGCAGACCTGTCAAGGTGGGGTCTGTGATCGCCTTGTATGTCAGACAGAGGTCACCTCTGAGGAGTCTGTATGAAACTGAGTAGAGGGATAGGGCTTTTAACCTATCTGTGTATGGCAGATGTCTGAGGCCTTGGATTCTCCTGGAAAGGAACCTCTGTGCTCTCTCCAGCTGCTGCATGTGCTTTATGAGATACATGCTGAAAAGGGCATTGTACTCAATAAGGGGCCTTATAAGGGAAGAATACAGGAAAGTTATGACCTCCTTGTCTCTGGATGAGATACCTTTACTTATGAGGTGGGCATGTAGAAGGCTTTCTGCACAACAGAAGCAACATGGTGGTCAAAAGTCAGGTTGCTATCAACCTGGGTGCCCAAATCCCTCATGACTGATTGTGCTTAGGACATTGTTATTAATGTGATAATTTGTGGGGACATCACTATCCCCAAAAGGGATGATGATGCATTTTTTGGTATTCAGCTTGAGGCCATGTCTCTGCAACCAGTCATTTGTCTGAGTAAGACCCTCTTGGAGGATGTCTACATCACTAAGAGAACTGACGACAGCACCAAGCCTGCACCTCATAAAAGTATATTCCAAATAACAGAGGCTCCAGTAATGAACCCTGGGGTACACAGCTTGATCTGGGTCTACTGCTTGAGGTGACTTCCCCTATTTTGACTACATGAGTTCTATCAGTGAGCCAGTTTGCTACCCATCTGGTAACATACGGATTGATGCCTAGTTGAGAGAGTTTATCTATTATGCCCGAGTGGGGAATAGTGTCAAAGACTTTGGCCAGGTCCAGGTAGGTGGTGTGCACCATCTTCCCCTCATCCATGGCTTTGGTGACTGTTTCAAAGAAGTCGACCAAATTTAGGAGACATGAACTCCCCTTGATGAAGCCAAACTGTGTGGGATCAAGTGTTTGGAGGTTGCCAATGTCCTTGTTAATGAGGTCCATGATAATCTGTTCCATGGCCTTGCAGATCAGGCTAGTTAGGCTCATGGGTCTATAATTTCCTAGATCGGTGGATGCTCCACCTTTGTGTAAAGGGATGACAGTGGCTGTCCTCCACTCAGCTGAGATGAAGCCAGTACTCAGGCTTTGGGTGAATATGGTGCCTAATGGTGCTGCAAGCTCCTGCCTGAGTTCAGGTTGGAGGCTGTATTTTTTGGCTTTAAGATAGCAGTGATGACCTGTTCCCTAGATATAAGGGGAAGGGGTCAGGTACTGGGGGTGTCCTGATTTACTGATGGGGGGAAGAGGGGTAAAGTTTTCACTGAATCTGTCAACCAGAAAGTTTGGTATATCTACAGCATTTGTATATGTGGTGTCCTTGACTACCAGTTCTGAACAGATCTGGGTGCTTCCTTTGAGGTTGCGAACACATGTAAAGTAGGCCTTATGATGGTCTCTAGTATAGGTGGCCAATTTGGACTCAAAGTTTGATTTGGAGGATTTCACTAGTGCTCATATTTGCCTGTTCAGGCTAAGGAGACATTGTTCCAGTTGGGCATCTGCTCCTTCTTGGTCCTGGACAGCAATTGTTTTCCTTTTGTTATAGAGATTATTTACTGCAGATGTCCACCCAACAGGTTTACTCTTCCTTGCGGAGGATGATTTAGTCCTATTGGGTATTCCTGATTCCATGCATCTATATAAATGCTCATATAGTGCTTTGGTGTAGTTTTGGGTATTGGTTCAAGTTCCTACAGAGGGGGCTAAGGCTGTGAAACTGTTTATACCATCCCTCAGGAGGCTATAATCAGCTTTGGAGAAGTTTTTATGTCTGCTCCTAGCTAGAGGGAGGTTGGAGAGATGGTGATTTTGAAAGTGACCACTTTGTGTTCGGATCTTACCAGGGAGGATGATATTATAGGGATGCTGCAGTGGTTACTCATGTTGGTTAATACCAAGTCCAAGATATTACCACCTCTTGTGGGGGTATCGACTAGCTGTTCCAAGGCATTTGCATTGACAAAATCAAGGAATCTTTGGGCATTTGTGTTCTGGGAAATTAAAGTTACCCAGGATCAGGTAAAGGGTTGAATCTTGATAGATTCGAACAGGTGCAAATAGGTGGATTGGGCATCTTGAGTCAGATTTGGGGGCTGGTAGCTAGTTGTGATTTGAATGGGGGTCTTGTCAGTGGTTAACTGCACCTGGAGTGTCTCCTGTGCATCATACTGTTTGACCAACCTGAAGGTGTGTATGTCTTTAATGTATATTGAAACTCCACCTCCTTTGGCTTTACTGCCCACAGTTTGGGATCTGAATGTATGATAGGATGAGTAACCATTTAAGGCTGGGGTGCGCTCCACAGCTTTGAATCAGGTTTCTGTGACTGCACAGATGTCAGTATTTTCCCATGTTAGGAATGCTTGCAATGAGTGCAGTTTCATGTTTAGACTCCTAATGTTTAGCAGCATGACCTTTAATTTCTGTTTTGTTGAATTTTTTTATGTTGGTAGTTTTAACCTCATCACTTTTTCTAAAAAAGGAACTATAGGGGAGGCAAGAGCCTTTATCAGAAGCCTGAAACCCAGGTTAGACAGATGTAGGCTATCTCTGGCAAAGCATCATGGTCTCTCAATCATATCTTCCCAGGCTGTCAGGTACTGGATCCCCCTGGGATGACACCAGAAACTATTCATTCTGGGTGATGGCAGAATACTGCTTAAGGCTAGAGACATACTTGCCTGGGACACATAATCACCAAACTCAATCATATCTCTCTTCATATAGTCCAGACAGGTATGTCTCAAGTCATTTATGCAAACATGGACTATGACAGTCATAACAATACCTGTTGCTGAGAGACTTGAGTGCGTATGTGATATGGTGTATTTTGGAACCTGACAGGCAACGAACCATGACTTTATCCTTATCCAGCCTGGTGAGAGGCACATCTGTGTGTCTTACAATGGAGTCTGCTATGACTAATATGTTGGGTTTATGGTGAAGCCTTAGTGGCTGTGAGGCACAGGTGTGTGGAATATGTGTGGTATGTGGTGTAGAAGGTTGTGGAGATCGCATGTGTTTTTGCCTCGGAGGTCTCCTTTGTTTGGGTATGTTTATGTGGAGGACTTCTGCATATGTAGATGTGTGTTGTGTAGGTGTGGGTAGTGTCTGAGGTGTAGTGATTGTGTTGACAACCTTGTGATGGGGGCAAGATCTAGAAGAATCTTTTGCTTGTGAGTTACATGAAAATAGGTTTGAGTTGGCCTTTGATGGTCTCCAGGTTGAAACTAAGGTTGTTTTTCTGGATATAGAGTTGTGGGGTCAGAATGATGGTTTGATTGAAACAAATATTCATAGGAAGTTTAATAATATAAATCAATATTTGGGTGGTAGAAGCTATCACCTCCCCATTTGATTAGGACTTTGCCTTTTAATGAATTGGTACGTATTACTAGATTATGCAATGATAATGATGTTCTATTTGATGAATTGTTAAAAACTTGTGAGATGTGCAAGAAAAGGGGATATGAGGCTAAACTTGTTCAAGAAGTGATTGACCAATTGCTTTTAGGACAACGGTATGATACAATATCCCATAAAAGAGATATTACTAGGTCAAACAAAAGAATAAATAAGAATTTGGGCACTTCATCTCATAAAGTGTTTTTTTTGTGACAACTTATAATCTACTTGCTGATACAGTAGTAGATATTTGTATGTATTATTGGAATTTTCTTGTACAGGATAAAGATCTTTACAAACCCTTGCCTAACAGACCTATTGTGTCCTTTAAAAGAGGGAGAAGTGTGAAGGACATGATTGTATGTAGTTGTTTTGTGTTACCTCTACATTTCCCAGGTTGTAGTAGTAGATGGTTGCTTGTGTACATGAGACAGTTGCTACATTGTCTCAGGATGCCCTTATCAATCAGACTGGCTGGAGAAACTGTAGGAAATTGTCCATCCATATTTGTCAGAATCTGAGGGAGAAAGGCCAGGGAGAGCTAAGGTATGGGCTTAAAGTCCAAGTGCTTAAACCAAAAGTCCCATAAATAGATTTCCATACAAGGAGGTAAAAGAAGCCCCCCTGGCTGTTCCTTTAATCTGTTGAAATATTTTACCATTAAACTAAAAAAAAAAATACTAGTAAGACAAAGTACACTAGGTCAATTAAATAATATGTCAAATGGCAATTATTTTAAAAATATCTAAGTGCTTCTATTCCAAACTGATGTTGAATATTTGTATATAAATTCTTTATATTTATTGCCACCCACTAATTCAAATTTGTCCATTGAAACTCTTTAATTTTTTTCAAAAAATCAAATGTATCTTTCATGTAGGAAAGTAACTTCTCTACTAACAAATACCTATGTAACATTATTCCCACATTATGTAAAAAATAATTACTAGCAGATACTATAGGATGGCCAGGAAGGTTTTTCAAGTTCTTCTGTACCTTAGACATGCAATAAAAACTTGCCAGGGTGCACTCCTCTATTGAAAACTTATTCTCAAGGTCATTTTTAGGAATGTAGCCCAGTCTTGAAATTTAACAAATGCTTCTTCATACTCAAGCAAACAAACGCCTCTATGCACTTCATTATTATTCAAATTATCATGACACATTTTAAGTATTTTTATGTATTTAAGTGTGTTTTATTGTGTGTATTCACTGACTCTCAAAAGGCTTATTGCCCAAGGCATTAGCTAGAGGTTTAATATTTTAATACATTTTCTCTGGATTTGGGTGGATTTCCTGGCATTGTGTTTTTTTTATGCTCTAGCTGATTATGTTTGCAAATGACTACAAGCTAGGATTAATCATTGAATCCCCAAATGACTTAGCCATCCGGCAGGAAGGTTTGTCTCAAATAAATAACTGGCATCAAAATTATGGTCTGAAACTAAATGCCAAAAAAGGATTACTGTATCCTTTGGGAAGTCATCTACCTCAGGGAGCTAACATATTGACAGTACACTCCAAGAGTTGATCCAGATATTTGAGATTTGGGAACTTATGTGGACAGTGATCTAACATTTGATCGACATGTGTCTATTGTTGTAAGAAAGTCCTTCTGTATTGCACAGCTTATAAACAAAGGGATTGTGACTAGCTCTAGGGATGTCATTGTCCCCCTTTACTCAGCCCTCATTAAGTCAGTTATTGAATATAATGCCCACTTTAGCATGTATCTACCCAGTCTATCCAGGCACGTACAACAACTAGAACACTCATGAAGATACCCTGCTAAAAGGATGCAAGGCCTACAAAACATGTTCTACATGGCCAGACTCAAAACCCTGTAACTATACTCTGTATCCTACAGACGTTAAAGCATGACCTGTGCCTGGTGTACAAAACATCCTCTGACTTATTTACTGGTGGATTTAATGCACATTAGCAGGTCAAATGGCATAAGAAATATTCAGTCTAGGGATCTAAACCTCTTCTGCAACATCAGCTTACAGTTTGAGGAACAGGTATATTTCACACAAGATACCACTGATGTGGAACAGACTATACATCCACACAAAACAAAAGTTCATCCCTGTCCATTTTCATTTGCAGCTTAGATCTATGGATGGGAAACAGAACATGTACCCTATGACTGCAGCCTATACTACTAATGGACAGAAGCAGGCCATAATTGCTTTATCCCATGCATGGGTCCCCTCAGATTATCTATGGTATGATACCAGTTATTCTTATTAGGGGTAATATATAATTATTAGCAATGGGATGGGTAAGGGCAATCTATACCAAATGGGATAGGTTATTTTGAATACAAAAAGGGAAATTGGCTATACTTAAAATGGCCCGTAAGTGCAGCTAGCTTAGTACTTACCTATGAAGGCATATAATCATCTTCCTTTGTTTTCAATTGTTTCATTATTAAGTTTTGTCTCTTTAAGTTTTTCTTTCATAAAAAGTGAAACCTCTTCTCTTTTCCTTTATATTAAACATTGTTGTCTCTTTAACAAGTGCAAAACATTATTTTTGTTTTATACTATAAGAGTAAGTGTTATCACGGTCCAAATGCTCCTGTTACTAATAAAATAAATAAATGATCCAAAAGAGAAGCACAGGAGCAAACCAAGGCTGACAACAAAAATCAGCATAAATCCAGCAGTAACTGAGGCTTATTCAAGCAGCAGAAATAAATGCTAGTTCAAATAATGACTGAATCCGTGCCAAAGACAAGTAAAATCCAAGCTGTTTTATTGGTAAGTGCTTTCGCCTTGTAAGGGCATTGTCAAACCATAAGAAACAAACACTGAATAAAATCAAGTCACATTTTATAAGGAAATAGGGCTGACATCACTTCCTGTTCCTGATTAAAACTTTTCAGTATGCAAAAATAATGTTTATAAAAAATGTATACAGAAAACTATATATATATATATATATATATATATATATATATATATATATATATATATATATATAAACAATATATATATATATATATATATATATATATATATATATATATATATATATATATATATATATATATAAACAATATATATATATATACATCTGTATATAAAGGACAATATAAAACATTTATTAACATTCTAAAATATGTATGTTTATCTCACAGTGAGTCTCCTATTCTTAAGAACAGGTTTCAACGGAATTTTGTCATTCAGACCTGGTCTCCGGTCTGCTCTAAGTCTGATAATCCATTTTAATTCCAGTGTTTCAGTGTAATTGCATATATCCCCTCCCCTAACACTGGGTTCATTGATCTGTATAACTAAGAATGCAAATGAATGTGTATTGTCACTGTCTATAATGTGTTTAGAAAGTGCACTGCGTGGATACAGTATACGAATGTGATAAAGGTGTTCCCTTACTCTGTCTCATAGGCGTCTGTCTGTCTTGCCTACGTAGAATGCTTGACAAGCAGTGCACTTAGCTAAATAAATGACATGTGATGTATTGCAATTAGCACTGATTTGAAACCTGAAACAATAGGAAGTAACTGGGTGAATAAACTGGGAACTGGTATTTACAAATTTGCAAAAATTACAACAATTACATGGAACAGTACCCACAATATTGTTCAAACACTCATTAGGCTGTGTAGATAGGCGAGAGTAACAAAGTAATCTATGTAGGTCAGACTTGTTCCAATATCTAAAATAAGGCTCCTCACCAACAATGTCTTTAAGTTGTGAATCAAGTAAAAGTAGATTCCAATTCTTGCTCAAAATCTCTCTTATTACTGTTTATGTCTTGCGTATAACTAACAGAAAATCTAACTGGTGGATTCCTAACTTTAGGACATATATCAGGGACATTCTCTACTGGATATGGTTGTGAGAAATATGGTCTAGCAATACCATTCCTCAGCACCAAAACACTTCAAAGTGGGAGGTGATCTCATCTGGCCTATATACTCTTTGTAAAAGCCTGTTGTTTAAGTTTGACAACTCTTGTAAGAAGCTATCATAATTTGGATTCATCCTGGATGCTCTCATCGCCTGTCTCCTTATCAAGTTCTTATATATGTAATTGGGGTGCATACTTTCCCGATGTAAAAGGGAATTCCTATAGCATGTTTTTCTAAAGACTCCAGTATTGAGCATGCCATTTGGCAGTCTATCAATAAAAACATCCAAAAAAGTAATGCAATTAATCGAACTTTCAATAGAAAAGTTCAAAAAAATGGTTAGACTGTTAATCTCTTTATGGAAGTTATCCAAGGTTTTATCTGTACCAGTCCACAGGAGGAAAAGATCATCAACAAAATGTGCATAGAAAACAACATGTTTCTTAAAACTATCTAGGACAAACAGCTTATTATGTTCCCAGTCCAGCATGACAAGATTGGCATAGCTATTGGCACATGAAGTCCCCATAGCCACGCCATCCTTCTGAATATAGGCTACCCCATTAAAAAGAAAGCTGTTATTTTGCAGGACAATTTCCAACAAGGCACCAAATAAATCTTTCCTAGCTGGACTATAGGCTTTGCAACTCTGTAAACATCTCATAACACTCTCAATACCTTCAATGTTAGGTATCATCGTAAAAAGGGACTGTACATCCAGGGTAATCATTTTATAATACATATCTAACGGTAGCTCTACAACCTTGGAGTATAAGTCCAGTAAAAAATGTTTTGTGTCTTTATGAATATGTGTAGATTCATTCACCAAGGGTCTTAGGTGTTTCTCAAGGTAGATGGATAGAGGCTCCATTGCCCAACCTCTCCTTGCCACTACTGGTCTCATAGGTGGGTCTCGGGGATTTTTATGTACCTTCGGGAGTCCTTGGATGACTGAAATCAAGGGATCTACCACATGTAAAAAATTAAACAGGTCTTCATCTATAACCTCATTGAGTAATAAATCTTGCAATACATATGATATGTTACACACCTTACTCCAGACTTCATTCAAACTAATTATTTCATAAAAATCACTGTCACTTAACATGAGAGTCATTTTTGTAAATAATCAACACTATTAAACACCACTATGGGTCCACCTTTATCAGCTGGTCTGATAATATGGTTTTTATCATCCCTTAGATTATTCAAAACTGTTCTCAATCTGGGGGTTAAATTCCCATACCACTTCTTCTTCCTGTTATTCTGATCTAGGGTGCACAAATCATCCTCTACCATTTTCGTAAAAGCATCTAGTAGGGAATGTAATACTGGTACATATGTACTAGGTTTTTTAAAAATCTTATTATGCGGTGTGTCCTTAGAAGAAATACCATAGTCCAGTTTAAGCTGGACATTCCGACTAAACAACCTCACATCTACAATAGCGTCTGTGATTTGACTCCTAACTGAAGGTTTAAAAGATAGACCCCTGTTAAGGATTTCTATTTCGTCCTCGGATAACACCCTGTCTGAAAGATTCCAAACTAGTGTCTCGGGACTTTGTCCCACATCTTCTTCAGTGTTTGTCCCGTAAATTCTCCTCCTGAGGCTTTCTTTTTCTGCCTGCCCCAACTCATAGATATGTTCCTCCCTCCTCTGTGTTGTTCGTCTATGGGGAAAGGGGTAAACCCGTGTACACCCACTAAAGAGGGCTCCTTCCTTCTGACCAAAGGAACTAGGAGTGGTTGTGAGGTGGCATTCGGTTGAAGGGTGTGTATAGTCTGTACTGAAGTAGTTGGTTGTGTATTTCCATGTAATTTTTAATGTTTAATTTTTTACATGTGATAGATTCCTTGATTCCAGTCATCCAAGGCCTCCCCAAGGTACATAAAAATCCCAGAGACCCACCTATGAGACCAATAGTGGCAGGGAGAGGTTGGGCAACAGATCCCCTATCCATTTACCTTGAGAAACACCTAAGACCCTTGGTGAATGAATCTACACATATTCTTAAAGACACAAAACATTTTTACTGGACTTATACTCCAAGGTTGTAGAGCTACCGTTAGATATGTATTATAAAATGATTACCCTGGATGTACAGTCCCTTTTTACTATGATACCTAACATTGAAGGTATTGAGAGTGTTATGCGATGTTTATAGAGTTGCAAAGCCTATAGTCCAGCTAGGAAAGATTTATTTGGTGCCTTGGAAATTGTCCTGGAAAATAACAGCTTTCTTTTTAATGGGGTAGCCTATATTCAGAAGGATGGCGTGGCTATGGGGACTTCATGTGCCAATAGCTATGCCAATCTTGTCATGCTGGACTGGGAACATAATAAGCTGTTTGTCCTAGATAGTTTTAAGAAACATGTTGTTTTCTATGCACATTTTGTTGATGATCTTTTCCTCCTGTGGACTGGTACAGATAAAGCCCTGGATGACTTCCATAAAGAGATTAACAGTCTAACCATTTTTTTGAACTTTTCTATTGAAAGTTCGATTAATTGCATTACTTTTTTGGATGTTTTTGTTGATAGACTGCCAAACGGCATGCTCAATACTGGAGTCTTTAGAAAAACATGCTATAGGAATTCCCTATTACATCGGGAAAGTATGCACCCCAATTACATATATAAGAACTTGATAAGGGGACAGGCAATAAGAGCATCCAGGATGAATCCAAATTATGATAGCTTCTTACAAGAGTTGTCAAACTTAAACAACAGGCTTTTACAAAGAGCATATAGGCCAGATGAGATCACCTCCCACTTTGAAGTGTTTTGGTGCTGAGGAATGGTATTGCTAGACCATATTTCTCACAACCATATCCAGTAGAGAATGTCCCTGATATATGTCCTGAAGTTAGGAATCTACCAGTTAGATTTTCTGTTAGTTATACGCAAAGCATAAACAGTATAAGAGAGGTTTTGAACAAGAATTGGAATCTACTTTTACTTGATTTACAACTTAAAGACATTGTTGGTGAGGAGCCTTATTTTAGATATAGGAACAAGTCTAACCTACATAGATTACTTTGTTACTCTCACCTATCTACACAGCCTAATGAGTGTTTGAACAATATTGTGGGTACTGTTCCATGTAATTGTTATAATATTTGCAAATTTGTAGATAACAGTTCCCAGTTTATTCACCCAGTTACTTCCTATTGTTTCAGGTTTCAACTCAGTGCTAATTGCAATACATCACGTCATTTATTTAGCTAAGTGTACTGCTTGTCAAGCATTCTATGTACTCAAGACAGACAGATGCCTACGAGACAGAATAAAGGAACACCTTTATCACATTCGTACACTGTCTCCACGCAGTGCACTTTCTATACACATTGTAGACAGTGACAATACACATTCATTTGTATTCTTAGTTATACAGATCAATGAACCCAGTGTTAGGGGAGGGGATATATGCAATTACACTAAAACACTGGAATTAAAATGGATTATCAGACTTAGAGCAGACCGGAGACCAGGTCTGAATGACAAAATTCTGTTGAAACCTGTTCTTAAGAATAGGAGAATCACTGTGAGATATACATATTTTAGAATTTTAATAAATGTTTTATATTTGCCTTTATATACAGATGTATATTTTTTATATATATATTTTATATATATATTGTTTATATATATAGTTTTCTGTATACATTTTTATAGACGTATTATTTTTGAATACTGAAAAGTTTTAATCAGGAACAGGAAGTGATGTCAGCCCTATTTCCTTATAAAATGTGACTTGATTTTATTCAGTGTTTGTTTCTTATGGTTTGACAAAGCCCTTACAGGGTGAAAGTGCTTACCAATAAAACAGCTTGAATTTTACTTGTCTTTGGCACGGATTCAGTCATTGTTTGAACTAGCATTTATTTCTGCTGCTTAAATAAGCCTCAGTGACTGCTGGATTTATGCTGATTTTTGTTGTCAGCCTTGGTTTGCTCCTGTGCTTCTCTTTTGGATCATTATTTTTGTTTTGTTCATATAATTCTTTTTTTCTATTTCAAAAAACTTTCTTTTTTCCTTTTCCATTGTATCCCACAATTTTTCTTTCTTTTTAGTCCATTCTGTGTAAAAAAATCCCTTTCTGCATTTTTATATTTTTGTAATTTTCTTTTTAAACTCAATCCACAATCTTGAGTAATTTTCATACATATATCATGTTGTAAAATGCTCTTTCCATAACTCTTTCATTTTTTCTTCAAAAATTTCTTATAGGTTCATAGGTTCATACTGTGCCCATTAGTTTGTTGTGCCTCTGTCCAGCAGTGACACAGAGATGTGGACGGGATTTTATTCCACAGCATAGGAGTCTCTGAGTGATAAAATCTATCCTCCAGCACATCCTATTTATATCCGTGCTAAGGTTTAAGTCACTTGCTCTAGTGGTTTTGGTGGATGATTTTTTTGAGGTGGAGCATGTCACATGGCCTTCTATGTCAGCACATGTCACCTCTGAGCAGCACGGTATGCGACTGAATAGAGCTGGAGTTTCTTCAATCTGGCAATCATTGGTCTGATAAGTGAAGAGTACAGGGAACAATGACGCAATGTGGTGTCAAAAGAAAGGCCACTGTCAACCTGGGTCCCCAGGTCCTTACCTTGTTTTTCCGAAGGGTATGACTATACATTTTTGGCGTTTACTTTCAGGCCATGGCTCTGGCACCAGCTATCTGTTCCGTGAGTCCCTTCTGAAGGATATCCGTGTGACATATGGGCTTATTTATAAGCTGGTTTTTTTTGCAAATACAGTGGGGGGGTATTGTGTCAAAGCCTTGCAAGGTCAAGGTAGGCTGTATGGACTGCGACAAAGCCAAACTGGGTCGGGTCCAATGTCTGCAAGTCCCGGCTGAGATTAAACAGCTGCCTTATGTGGGTTTAATTCCTCCATTTGAGATGTCCTACACTCGGCTGGGGGATAGTTCTCTCTCCTTAGGGGGGAGGGGTGAAAGTTGCACTGAAACCTGTTGCCAGTATGTTGGCAATGTCTGTGGGTTCAGTGATTTTTGTATCATTTTGACAATTCTCTGAGCATCCTGGGAGTTTCCACCCAGGTTCCTAACATAGCTGAAAAGGCCTTGCCTTTTGTCTTTCCTTTTTTTTCCATCAAAATTTCTCTCAAATGATTTTTAGTTGATTTTTTTATTGCTCGTATTTTTTTACTAAAAATGATCAGGGGTGACTTCCCTTTATTTTGTTCTATCATGTAATAGCTTTCTCTCTTATTTGTGTTTGTTGTGTTTAATGGGGGGTCCACCCAGACTGGCGTTTGCCCTTTGTGGAAAAGAAGTCTTCACTGGTTTTTTTTTTGGGGGGGGTGGTGGATTTCCAGTGAGATTAGTTTTAGTGATCAGATCTCACCAATGATATATACTTCCGGTCGGAGCATTTTTTCCCCATGTTTGTGACAATGAGATGAGATCTATTATATTTTCCTCTCGTGGAACAGTGACTAGCTGATTCACATTTAACTTTTTAATACCTTTATCTACTATAATACAATGTTTGTTCTCACTTAATCTTGGCCAGATTGCCCATGCTCCAAATAACATGTCTTTATTAGGATCTATATCATATAATTGAATGGTGACAATGTCAAATGCTCTACAGAGTGAAAATGCCGGAACTCAAACTCCTTATGCCCCCCACACCCCCGCTAAATATATATTCCAACTCCGAGATCGCACTACAGTGAAGAAAGGGCAAATATTCCGATCTTCACTGTACTGCAATCTCAGTAACAAAACTTCGAGTTCCGGCACTTTCGCTCTTTAGAGCATTCGACATTGTCAACATTCGATTATATGATTTAGCCCCCTTTATTATACCTCCATCTAATCCTTTAAAAAGTCTCTGAAAAAAATCACATTATCGGTTTCTGTTTTTGTAATTTCGTTTGTACGTATATGCTCTTCTTTTACTCAACTTCATTTCACCAAAATTTATAATTTCTTTCCTTGTTTTAATATCCCTTGCTACTTTTCCTACTACTTTCTTCAAACTGCAGTTGAAATCCCCCATTATAATCAAATTCATGTTGACAATAACATACAGTTTAGCTATCTCAAATAAATCTCTTTTTTACTATGTTTATGTATGCATATATAATAATAATTCTTAAAAAAATGTTTCTTTACACGTATATCCACTAATGATAATCTTCCTGTCACTACAGTTATGTGGTTTACTATTTCAACATAATCTGTCTTGCATATTAGCATCAATCCAGAACATCTTGCATTCACAAATTCTAAATAATATTTTTCCCTGTAATGTCTCAAATTGCTTTTTCTTATTACTGGCTACAAATCTTCTGTTAGTATTATAACATCTGCAGTCCTTTTTTCTCACAACACTGATATGCAATTAATCTTCTCACATTACTAATAATACTATTTACATTTAATATGATAACCTTATAGCTACGAGTTTCCTTTTACCTTTCTTTTATATTTTTATCTTTAATTTTCATAATTTTATCTTTTACTCTTTTCACAAATTAATTTGTTCCTTATTATAACATAACATCTTTTGTTTTCTTATTCAAGTTCTCTACTACCTTCTTTCTCATTCTTTTCCATAAAATATATCCGTTCATCTTCATTCTCTAAACAAGACACTTTCTTAATCATAATTTAATTTACACCCCCCTTCTTCTATTTCTTATTCTTCCACTTCTGTCTCATTTTCTTGTTGTATTTCTTTGCTTTTTTTTTACCTCTTTCTCAATGTATTTTTCATCACACTCCATCCATGTCTGCCCTGTCTCTTTACTTCTATAACAATCTGTTTTCATAGGATCATAGGATCATAGGAAGTTACTAGGCTATTGGCCTTGAGGCACTTATAAGCCTAGCTAAGAGTTTAGCCCATGCTTAGACAAGTCAGCACTCAATGTTCCTGCCAGCAGAGACACAGGTAGAATCCCAGGGATGTATTTTCTATTTCCCATCCAGTTATCCAGGTACTCTGCTTGATGTGGAGAGGGAGTCTATTCCACAGATGGGGGAGTTTCTGGGACACAGATCTGTCTCACCAAGTGCTATTGATGTCCCAGACAAGGTTGAGGCCACACATGTGGGTTACTTGAGTGGAGCTTGACTTGCGGATATGCAGCAGTCCCATCAAGGCAGGGTCCGAGATCGCCTTTATGCCAGACAGAGGTCACTTCTGAGGAGTCTGTATGAAACTGAGTAGGGGGATAGTGCTTTTAGCCTATCTGTGTATGGTAGATTTCTGAGGCCCTAGATTCTCCTGGTGAGGATCCTATGTGGTCTCTCCAGCTGCTGCATGTGCTTTGTGAGGTACATGCAGAATGGGGTATTGTACTCAGTTATTAGCCTTATAAGGGAAGAATGCAGGGATGTTATGACCTCCTGTTCCTGGATGAGATACCCTTACTTATGAGGTGGGCCATGTAGAAAGCTTTCAGTACACCAGAAGCAACATAGTGGTAAAAAGTCAGGTTGCTATCAACCTTGGTGCCCAAATCTCTCACGACTGATTAGATGCTTAGGACATTGCTATTAATGTGATGATTTGTGTGGATGTCACTCTCCCCAAAGGGGATGATGATGCATTTTTTGGTATTCAGCTTGAGGTCATGTTTTACCCTTTTTAATGTCATGCCCTTTCATTCTACATATATTACCTCATTTGTATCACAGTTTTCAAGTACGTGTTCATCTGACTCACACAAAAAGAAATAAAAAAAACATGCTTTCCATTACCCTGCATATTTTGCAAAGCCTTTTAAACCTTCAACAAAAATAACATGGGGTACATGTTGAATTTTCTCACTTACCATTTTTAAAATTGCAAGATGGCACAGTGGTGCAGTGGTATCATTGTCGCCTCACAGCAAGAGGTTTTTCTGGTTTGATTCTTGGCTGAGGTACCTTCTGTGTGGCATCTGCATGCTCTCCCTGCATTTGTGTGGGTTTTCTCTGGGTGCTCCAGTTTCCTCCCACAATTCAAAGTAATGCATCTGGAGTGTTTCTCCCCAGGCCTCTGCTGAAAATTGGCTTCATTCCAAGTCAGACTTTCCCAGTAAACAAATGTTGAATAAATAAAATTGTATTCCCACCCTCCATCCATAATCCTCTATTATCATTAATTTAAACTATATTAATAACATCTTGACATTTCTTTTTCAAATTCAACAATAATGCCTCTTTCCAGTGTCTATTCTAAACTTTATTTTAATCTTCTTTGCTGTCTCTCTATTTTGTCTTCTTAGTGAAAAAAAAATGGGAAAATGGGGTAGAAGATGGATGTATGGATGGATTATGTAATTGTTCCATGGAAATGCATTATGTTTCTTTCGATATTCATTAATTAATTTCTCAGGTCCAGTCCCAGGTTCAAATATAAGGTCACAAAATGTTTCTTTCCCAATTAAAATAAATGCTCATGCCTCTTGTGGTGTAATTCTTAATGTGTAAGTAATTTAATCCAAGATTTCATACCTTTCCAGTGGAGCTTCTTGCTTATTCTGAATTCTTGCCACATTTCTCTTGCCAAGCAGGTATTTTTTTTAAATCTCTTTCTTATTTCAAATGTCTCTGTCTCTAAAAATATTTCTTCCTCTTGTTCTCATTCTCCTTCTGTTCCTCTGGATTCATTCTGCTTACTATTTCTGCCCACAATGCTGATTTCCCTTACTCTAGATCTTCTTGATGAACTAAATCATCTAGTGTATCATCTTGCAACACTCCTGGGGGGCTGTAATGATAACATTTTCCAACTCCTCCTTATTTTTCTTCTCTGACAAATTACTATTTCCAACAGATGTTCCTTTAAAAACACTTCAAAATCATCCTCTTTTTCAATAGGTATAAACCTTCTCACCCGCTCCACCACACTTTACAGAGAGGCTGAATGTACACATGCCTCTTCCCAGCCACCTTCCCTCTAGCAATGAAAGCTGCAAATTGCAAGACTGCTTGTTGTAACAAATAGGGGATGTTCACCAATACCCTGGTTAAATTTCCCCTAGTACTATAAACACAACCTTGGATGTCCCCTGACAAGAGGCTACTAACTTATTGTAACTAACCTGATCAACAAAGCATATATAAAATAAAATAAAATAAATAAAATAAAATCAATGTAGCAGGCACAAGAAAAAGGGGAAAACAGTAGGAAATTTAACAACAGTAGAAAATATAAGAATTAGAAAGGCAATGGAATGCAACTTTAACTCTTTCCCTCCAATGGAGCACTGGAGGTTTGTACTGTAACTTCCAATGGGTGGATCTTAAGTTTTTTAATAGACTCAAATTATGTCCTTACATTTCAAATAAATGTTTATTTTTGCAGAACCATATGAGTTACGAAAGAAGTACGAATGACAAATTCTTCAGCAAAATTATTTTATAATGGTAGTGTTTTTTTATGTTCTAGGCTTTAAACTTGATTGTATAAGTCACAGTAAACACAGTCACTATTAACTCGTTGATATTTTATAAACAGCTAACAATATCTCAGCAACCACTCAAGTTACACACATACTGTTAGCAGCATTTTGTTCATCCAGTTGAGAACTTTCGTATGAGGCTAAGGAATTATATTTGTGCTACATGGTTGTCAAGATATTTAGAAAAACATGAAGTATATAACAACATAAACAAATATTATAAGAATAATAATTAATAACTCTTTACCTGCACTACACATAAGTCAAATATCAGTGTGGTTGTGTTTGCCATTGTGTAAACTTAAAGATAAAATCTTTTAATACTTTGTATGTAGCATGGTTTTGGAATTTAATAATCAATATGACCAAGCAATGTTTGATGCTGAGACATGTCAGTAGAATGTAACTGCAGAAACAACTTGAGGCATCACTTGGCTGTAATGAGTTAAATAAGCAAATAATTAGCAAAATATAAGATTCTAGCAGCAAAACTGGAATGTAAACAGCAGCAGCACCAGTCCTGCAGGGGTCTATATTATAACATCGAAGTCTTAAAACCTTGAATATTATAATATCAAACCCTATGCACCGAACGCTGAAAATAGCAAAGCTGCAGAATATTGAATACTTTCCTAGGAAAAGTATTCGGTGGGCCATTTCTGCAGCTTCGCTATTTCCTCGACTGTGGAGCGAAGGTTACGGACTGGGTTAAGGTAAGTGTGTGAACGAAGGTGAGTGTGCGATAGGGACCTTAGGGTTAGGGAGCGGGTAAGGTGAGTGTCCGGTAGTTACGGACCTTAGGGTTAGGGTTGGGTTAAGGTAAGTGGATGGCTAGTAGTGTATATATGGTTTAGTGTAGGGTTTTGTGAAGTGTATGTGTGTGGATTATTTATTTTGGTGTGCTTGTGTTGTGTGTATGTTTATCGGAACAGCACATTTTTTCCCTGGGAAAAAATTTGCTATTCTGAGTGTTCAGTGTTATTGTCTTTCGATCAAAATGGTTCGATATTATAACATTTGAAGTTTTAAGACTTCGATGTTATAATATAGACCTGTCCTGCAGCATAAATTACAGTACTGCCACTACTGCTATCCAAACTACAGTTTACTGTACCAGACAAGGCAGAGGTTTACCAGTAACACTGTTTATGAAAAAAATGCAGTAATAAATGACTAGATGAGGCTCAGATCTTTCTGTAGTTTACAATTCTCCCACAATTACAAATGAAACTACTAGATTAAAAGTCCCAGACCGAGTTCAAATAGAAACAGTTAATGTTTACAAGTAATTCTACTTATGCAGATAGAAGTGCTTTATAATGTATGAACAGTGATCAGATGTTGGAAGTGATTCACAATTCTCTCACAAGTACAAATGAAGCTACAATACTAAGATCCCAGAACATGTCACTTTTCATACAAAATTAGAAAAATGTCAGAAAATGTAGACATAAATGTATCAAAATGAAGGCAACTGTAAGTACAGCTTAAATATATAATACGAGCCAGAAAATGCATGAAACAGAGACTAAATCAAGCCTTAACAGATTAAGTGAAGAGTCCTCACAGTTTGATCTGTGGGTACCCAGTAAAATGAGCAGAGGAGATGAAATGGAGAGGAGCTTTCAAGGCCACAAACACAGCAAAGGTTGTCAGCTCAAAAAGCCTCGAAGTTTAAAAGTACATCAGGGAAAGGGTGATAAATAGTGTGAACACACAGTAGGAGACACACCCAACACATGCAAAGATATATATGTATATTTAACTTCAAAATGTTGACCATTACATCGTTGAAGCCACTTCTGTGAACTCCAAACTGCGACTTGTCAAAACCTTGAACACCGATATTCTGAACCGCACAATATCACCCCCTTTTGATCCATGTTAGCACTTGTTTTTAGGTGTGAAGCAGTCAGAAATGTCAATGTTAGTGTTTTTTCAGCTTTTTGAAATTTCAATAGTACAGATTCCAGAGAAGCATATTCGACTATGTGCTTTCAAGATTTTGAAGGTAAACCTCTCTCTCTCTCTCTCTCTCTCTCTCTCTCTCTATATATATATATATATATATATATATATATATATATATATATATATGGGTCACCTTCAGATGCCCGACAACGCGTTTCGCCGACACGGAATCCGACGGGACGAAAACACCGACAACGCAGATGACCGACAAGGTGAGAACCCGATGGACTCGGTAAGTGTGCGATCGAGTGAGGGATTTAGTGTTAGGGAGCGGACAGGTAAGTGTGCGATAGTGAGGGACTGTGGGTTTAGGGGTGGGTTAAGTGAGTTAGGGTTAGGGTGCAGGTAGGGTGTGTGTGCGATAGTGAGGGACTGTGGGTTTAGGGGTGGGTTAAGTGAGTTAGGGTTAGGGTGCAGGTAGGGTGAGTGTGCGGTAGTGTCGGACCTTGGGGTTAGGGGTGGGTAAGTGAGTTAGGGTTAGGGTGCAGGTAGGGTGAGTGTGCGGTAGTGTCGGATCTTGGGGTTAGGGGTGGGTAAGTGAGTTAGGGTTAGGGTGCAGGTAGGGTAAGTGTGCGGTAGTGTCGGACCTTAGGGTTAGGGTTTGGGTTAGGGATAGTGGACATGTTATGTAGTGTACTGTGTTGTTTACGTGTAGTGTGTTGGTGTAATGGTTTTCGGTGTTTTGCGTTGTCGGTATTTTTTGTTGTCGGTCTTTTGGTGTCGGTGATTAGTGTGTCGGTGAAACGCGATTTCGAGGATATGAAGGTGATCCATATATATATATATATATATATATATATATATATATATATATATACATACATACATACAGAGAGAGAGAGAGAGAGAGATACATATAGACAGATTGAGAGAGACAGAGAGTGGCTGATTTGCTAGTTTCAAGCATTATGATTAGCAGGGGAAGGTCGGAAAATCCTGACTGAACATATGTTGCACACTAAAGGGTGTAGTGTTGACAACAGATGCAAACCTTACAGACAGGTAACAGAAAGACACCAGAGCTTAAAACTTAAAAAAAGAATTTGGAACAAAGTAAAAAATAACTAAGGAAAAGTTCCCAAATTAGGGACACATTTTAAATGTCAGCGCTATTATCTTAGAAATTCCCAAAATTATTTCCATTTTTGGGGGAATGTAACAAATCTTTGAAAAACTTCATGAGTGTCTCTACAAAATAGGGACAGTTGAGAGGTCTGGAAGACACATGATGGTAAAACATACTTTATTTTAAGCCCAAGCTCAGTAAGCTTGGTGTGTAATTACATATAACTCTAGATGCATTTTAGGGGAGAGATCTCAAGTAAGTGTGAGCAAAATCATAGCAATGTGGAGCTGCTATTCTGCAAAAGAATGTTGGATGAAGGATGTTGTACATGGCATGTTTGCCTTGCCTGCATGGGAAGTTGTTGAGAGTGTTACCCAACTGTGGGTCTATTACTTCTTGTACTGACAAGGGGCTAAAGGGAAATACCTCTCAGCCTTGGACATTTGGAGCCAGCTGTTAGAGATTCTTCACATGGACTGTGTTCCATGGTATGGAAGCTATCTTAAATGATTATTTTCCACAAAGCTGTAAGACTCCATTTCATTTAAATGTTCTGTTTCAACCTATTTTACCAAAAAGTACATATTTTTGTTTACCTCCCTTGCAAATAAATCCATACTGAATATTAAAAAAACTTATAACTAAGACTGAGTCTGTTTTTACTATTGAAATAAAATACATTTTTTACAATGCATCTTCTATCTACTTAACCAAACTTTGCAACATATGAAAATGTGAACTCATAGTAGACTCTCCAAAATTATAAACTGCAATAAAACATAGAAAAGTAGCATTAAAAGATCACTTGCTTCATCATTCTCCTCATTGAAACACTAACATTGTTTATAAATACTCACACACATTTTGCAATCTAGACTAGCATTTCCCATCATGCTCAACAGTGTGAGGGCATTGTTATGTTTAGTCCTAACTTCTTTCTTGCTGAACTGTCTGTCATTTAAAAATGTCAATTAAAAACAATTGCTAAACAATTTCCTTCAGGAATAACTCCTATCCTTCAAACAACATGGCTTCCATCCTTCCCATAGTGCTAACACTGCACTTCTAACCTACATAGGTACTGTTAATAAAGCTAGAGATAACAGCAAACTATTCGCTTCCTTATCTCTAGACTTGTCTAAAGCCTTCATTGCAGTCTGTCACAGCAAACTTCTACTTCAAATGTCCTCATTAGTCTCTTTCAGTCCACCCTTCCATGGTTCAGCAGCTACCTGTTCAATAGGTATCAGTCAGTAAAACTGCACTCCACACTCACTCCATATCTCCCAGTCACCACCAGTGTACCACAGGGATCTATCCTTGGTGCCTCTTCTTTAACATTGTCACCAACACCTTCCACAAATCCACACAACAGGCATCCCTAATATAGTATGCAGATGACTCTACATTCATTTGCACATCTGATAACATTGCACACCTCCAAAAATCTCTCAGGGTGCTTTAACAGCCACTGACACATGGCTTTGTAACTCACAACTCATGCTCAGTCCTAAAACAAAAACAAGCTACTACTTTTTCCCCAAAGCCCTCTGTCATGAAAACACAAAAAGCCCTCTCTCTTGATAACACAACTATCAAATTCACTTCTTATAGCAAATTATTAGGATGATAGTACATGATAATTTTAAATTTGACCAGCATATACAAAATTGCATGAGAAAAACTCATCAAAAATTAGGGATGCTTTATAGAGACAGAACCTTTCTCACCAAGGCAACTAAAGCTACACTTGCCACTACTTATCTTCTTCCTATACTTCTTAATGGTGCTCCATCCTTACTAACCTTCAGGCATCACAAAAATCAAAACCTGAACAATGCTATAACAAAGTTGTTAAATTTTTGCAAATACCCCTTTCAGAACCCACCACTGTATAGCGCTAAAAAGCCTAAAGTGGTTAGAACTACCCCATCAACTAACATCTACACAGCTTCTTACCACCTATAAAATTATCCAGAATCCATCTGCTTGTCCAGCACTAAATAACAATCTACACAACTATATTCCAAGTAGGTCATTACGATCCAATGACCAAAAACTCCTGTCTGTCTAAAAACCTATCAGATCTGCAGGGCATTGTGTGTACTCATACCATGTTGCTAAAGCCTGGAATTCCTTACCTGTACCCATCAGGTCAGTACCCTCCCTCCCATTCTCCAAAACCATCCTGAAATACTTCCTAGACAAATTTGGCTTTGCTTGTGCTCAACACCAGGATAAACTATATCCCTAAATGTGAATAATTACTTATTCATACTTTACAGCTCCTTACTCTCCCTTCTTCACTCACATCCTTACCTCTGCCAGGTTTTCTCACCTTGCCTCTCTCTGTCTATACCATAAGCTTGTTTTTCTCTCACTTTATATTCCAATTTATGTTTGTATTATATTAACTTGCCTTTAAATTCTCTATAAACTGACTAAAATGTATCTAACTATTAAATCATTGTCGTATAACTTGTATCATTCTTAATCAATGTCCTCATATTATGTCTAATTTGGTATAATTAGTTAAATTGTGCTTTTTTTTGTATTGTTTTGTTTTTTTATCATTTTAAAGACTGTAAAATTATTGTTCTTTAAATGTTTTGTAATACATTGGAGCTTTTTCCCCCGGCCTTCACAGAAAATGGGCTCCTACCCAGTTGGACTTTTCCTGTAATCAAATGTCAATTAATAAATACATAAATACATAAAAATACACAGGTTTTTACACTGTTTTTATTACACAACACATCTTATCTTGCTAGACTGCTTAAAAGGCTAGTCCCTGTCAGGAGGTAGTAAGGTCTGTATACAGTGAATATGTCGCTATTTGAAACAGATATATTAATAATACTTGCACAAGTTCTCTTCACAATCACAATGCATGCTTGATTTATTTTATTTATTTATTTATTTATTTATTTTACATTTGTTGACCGGGCTAGTCTAACTGGATATATGTCCATTTTCAGTAGAGGCCCGGGAAGAAAAGCTCCAGGACAAAACAGATGAAAAAGTAAAAAAAAAAAATTGTGTAGAATAAAAATAGAGTTTACATAGAAAAAACATACAAAATACTAGGATACATTTTCAAGACACTGGTTTGAATCATCTACAAGATATTAACACCCTATTAAAAAAAACACCCTCTGAAAAACAAGAGTTTACATAGAAAAAACATACAGAATACTGGGATACATTTTACAACACACTGGTTAGTAATCATCTACAAGATATAAACACCCTGGTTAATAATAAATACAAAAATAGAGAAGACAATATTTACATACTATTTACAAATATATAGAAAATGACATTTATAATGAGTCAAATCATAGAAGTTACAGATAAACTGTTCTGATTACATATACAATAAGTACAAAATTGATTGATGCTATATTCCATAGTTTTATGCAGGTTTCAGCATGTCTAAAGGAAAATCAGGCTGGCAGAAGTTGGACATTTTCAGCATTGCAGATTGTGAGAGCCTGCTGCAACCCATCAACGGCACAAATGATATCTTTTGATCAGGGAGGGTGCAAGTCAACAATTATGGAATCAGGTGTGGCATCACAACTACTGGAGGGGCTGCAAAAACACAAATCCATAATGGGCCAGATTTACAGGTGCCACACAGACATGATCACCTGGACCAAGCACAAGGCATGAAAAGGTGAGATGGGACAATGCACATAGGAGATGCTCCTCGGTGTCATCTCAGCTCTTGGAGACTAAAGAGTTGCTCGTGTCCCTGTCTGTACACAATGTGACATACATTCTCACTGGAGAAGGACTAGATGTTAATGCCAGGATAACCCAGCTCCCTGAGTTTTTACTGGTGATACACATAAATAATATTATCTACGAGAGGTTGGCTATACTGCTTTTAGACATATTTAGTTCTGGACAATGCAAATGGCCATTATGCACATTTCCATTTATGGGCCACTGATGGTAATTATGAGTAAACCATATTATTTCTGCATGAACACCCTTGCCCTACATGCCATATGAGCACCTAAGTAGCATGGAGTCATGTATGTTCTGCAAACACTGGTATCCATGCTGATGGGTGTGGTATACATATGTCTGTGGCTGGTCACATGACTAATGCCAGCAAAACAAGGGCATCCAGTGATGATGCTGAAAGAGATGATATACGGTCTGGTGGCATATTGTCACTGTTTTTGTCAGTCATGGGAATATACATCTGAACTGTAAATGATTTTTCAGAATGTCCAAATGTTTGCCTCACGTTTTTGTTACTCATATTATTGTAGTATTTTAGCAAATCATTGAGAATTTAAGTGACTAAATAATGTCATACATTTGAGTTTCAGACTTCATACCCTTCACAAAATGCATGCTATTGCAAAACCTGTTAATCTAGCAACTGTGTAAGTTTATAAGAATGATATTTAAATTTTGTCCCTGTTTTTGGGCCTTGGTTCTTCCATTAGTTTTGGCTTTGTTCAGAGTTTTGGCTCTAAAAGGTTGAGACATATAGGGGGAGAGACATCTTCTACAAATGGTAGGTGTATGACCAGAGCTACTGAGGACAATGCTACTGGATCATACTAGACCTACTGAGGACAACATTGCTCTATCATACCAGAGCTACTGAGGACAATGCTGCTGTATCATACCAGAGCTACTGAAAACAATGCTGCTGTATCATACCAGAGTTACTGAGGACAACATTGCTCTATCATACCAGAGCTACTGAGGACAATGCTGCTCTATCATACCATAGCTACTGAGGACAATGCTGTTGTATCATACCAGAGCTACTAAGGACAACATTGCTCTATCATACCAGAGCTACTGAGGACAATGCTGCTGTATCATACCAGAGCTACTAAGGACAACATTGCTCTATCATACCAGAGCTACTGAGGACAATGCTGCTGTATCATACCAGAGCAAGGACAACATTGCTCTATAATACCAGAGCTATTGAGGACAATGCTGCTGTATCATACCAGAGCTACTGAGGACAATGCTGCTGTATCATACCAGAGCTACTGAAGACAATGCTGCTGTATCATACCACAGCTACCAAGGACAACATTGCTCTATCATACCAGAGCTGAGTACAACATTGCTCTATCATACCAGAGTTACTGAGGACAATGCCGTTATATCATACTATAGCTACTGAGGACAATGCTGCTGTATAATATTAAGCATCCAGCATCATCAGAGAGCAAGACACTTCTTGTGGGTGATACCAGAGCTTGGACAACTTTATTGTGGATGATACCAGAGCCTGAGGACAATGCTGCTGTCAGGCAGATTTACTAAGTGACAACACTGCTTCTCATGTGGGCATACCTACCATAACCTATTGATGTAAACACTGATATCACAGCTATTGTTTATCTTCTGAGATGCAGGCAGCAGAAGAGATAAATCAACAGATGTACATAAATGTCTCCAGGCACTGTCCGTTGCCATCCTGTCTCATTGCAATCAGTGAAGATATTGTGTGACATTTGAAAAGGTGCTACCCAGAATCGTTTTATACACCTTGTGAACATGGAGTAGAACCATCAGGATATGATACTTTCACTAAGGCCTATGGTAGCACACACTGCTACAATGAGCAGTTCTCTGAATAGGATTGGCCCTCTATCATAACTAAAAAGAATGCCGGGGTTTGCCATGACCAGAGTAGACACATATCCCCACTGCTTGTCTGCTAGGACCTTTGCAGGTTGCATGCACAATACCATTACCACAAGATGTCAGAAGCCCTTATTCTTTTCATTGTCGGTGGCCATGAGTATCTGTATCCCGTCCCAGTCCATATCATGCAGCTACACCTCATCACTGTCATAGAAGGTCACAAGTCATGTCAGCCATGGTGATCTCCCCACACATAGGTGGGCATGACTAGAGCCCTCACCCTCTGTGATGTGAATGCCCCCCCATCCCTGTGTGTGTCTTGTTTCCTACCCTGTTTGTGTTGGCAGTCTTTTAGTGTTTCTTCCTCTGTTACATGTTAAATGTGCAAATGATGACAACTCTGACCACAAAATCTTCCACCATGTGTTGTACTATGGTACTGTCTAATGTGCAGTTTGACAATATCATACACTAACTAGAATATTCTGAATCACATCTGTGATAGCTACTTGCTGTTAACACTATATGTATAATACTTATTCTGTATGACATTATCACTTTGCATTGATCACAGCTCATAGTTGCCAAACATAAGTTACTATTTCGCCAGCAATGCCATCTAGCTCATGAGCATGCATGTGTGTATGTGTGTCTCTTGCTGCCAGGGAATGGCCAGTCCTGCAAGTGCATCTTCATCTTTCTCCTCATTGTCCTTGCCTGATATTGTGATATCTGGGACATGACCTAGCAAAGCCATGCAATGATGAATAAAAGGGCACAACGAAACACTACTAAAAAAACAAAAAAGCAAAAAAAAACGGAAGATGTGGAGCATACAAATCACTTTATTTACTACAAGATTAGCACTTTCACCTGTATACCTTAATCACACTTCATCAGATAACATTCAATAGTAGAGTTGGATTAAATACCCTTACCCCATGATTCAAGTTTCCTCCAAAACTCGTTCAATTAAAATTTAAAGAGACATTTAAAATGTATAATAACATATGATAGATAACAGATTAAAAACATTTTTCTCAAACAGTATTGACAGTCACTTTTACAACATCCCCCATATAGTATTGTATAAAGAATAATATAGATACACATAAAAAATAACTAGAAAATTGTAAATTCATTAATGTTCCTTCATGCAACGCCCCTACTAGGAGGGCGACAATGCCACACTTGGCTCACCACCACTGCAGCAATGTTCCTAGAATATATAATTATACAAATGTGTAATTAAGAATCTTTATATATGTGATATAATATGATATTTATAAAAACATTTCCAATCATCGCTCTAGAGCTTTTAATCTCAAAAGACAATAAATAGAACTAATGTCGTTCAAACCTGGCCAGGAACAGGTGTCCAATTTCAATTGCCAAATCAATTCTTTCCTCTCCAAATATAAACCTATCGGGCCACCCCTAGGGTTACTGCTAATACTATCTATGATCATATATTGAAATGAATGTTCAGGATATTCTAAAATATGTTTTGCTAGGGCATTTGATTCCTTACCTTTTTTAATACTATATTTATGCTCATATAATCGATCACGGAATCTCCTTTCTGTTTTGCCCACATAAAAACATTCACAAATTTTACATGTTGCCAGATAGATAATATTCTTAGAGTCACAATTAATATTTATTGTTATTATAAAACTTCTGCCCTCTTATTAGAAATGAATTCCAGTCTGTATTTTAACACAATATGGGAAATGTCCACATTTAAGAATGGATTTAATACCATTAATTCCATTTGCATTAGCATTCATACCCTCCAGTATATTCTTAAACCTCAGGCCTTTCCGATATACTATCTTTGGTTTAAGGGGTATATTATCTCTTATGAGTTTTTCACCCATAAGTATATTCCAATTCTTATTGAGTACTCATCTAATATATTCATAATCTTCACTATATGTTCTGACGAAGGCCACTGTAAATTGAGTAGGTGTGTCCTCCACCCCATGAGTTCTCATGCATTTCTCAATTACAACCTTTTCTACCTGGTTCATCTGTATTGCTAAGATAGGGCTAAAATGTCCTGAGTTACTTTTATTACTAACTTCATTAATCAATTCATTAATCAGGTTGCTCGGATATCCTCTACCAACAAACATAGAACTCAACAATTTACATTATTTCTTAAAATCATCATCCTATGAAACCATCCTGGCTGCTCTCACCAGTTGACCTTTAACCACCGGTTTCTTTTGGTGGTAAGGGTGAGAACTGGTGAAGTGCAGAAAGGAATTCGAGTATGTTGGTTTCTGATGGATTAATGAAATATATCTATTATTTTCAACATCTGTTTTCAACAAGACATCCAAATAGGCTAACTGGTATCACTATGTTCAACAGTAAACTTCAAAAAATGAGTTGTGCTGTTGATACATTCCACAAAAATCAAAAAATGTTCCAAAATGTCCCTCCAAACTATACAGATCTCATCCAGGTAACATTTATAAAGTCTAATTTTAGACTCAAATGTGGTATTCAAAACAAATTGTTGTTCCCAATGTGCCATGACAGTGTTGGCAAAAATACTACCACAGGGTGAGCCCATTGCCACTCCACTGGTCTACACAAAATATTTGCCCTCAAAATAAATAAAATTATTAGAAAGTACTATATCAAATAAAGTCATGCAATGAGGCTGACTAGCTTGTTTCCACTGGCATATGTTTTGTAGTATAGCATATAAAACAACTGGCAATTTTCTAATACTATCTAGAAATTACTGCAGTGCGCTGTCCAGTGTGTCAACACAGTAGAATCACGACTTGTAGAAAACAAAGCCACATTCTGTGATAATCCATATCTCCATATGGGTCATGTTGTATGCCATTTAAGGCACGGTTTCAGGATGTTGGCAGGAATCATTAACTAGGGTTATATAAGTTATCAAGCATAGTCCACAACACAAAATGAAATATTATTTTGGGGGTATTATTGGCATGTGTAGTTTTTATATAAATAGCTATTTTGCATACTGAGCATACTATTACCAACCACTTGGCCCTGGAAGAAGTCACCTTGATGGAAGCATTGATCGAGGTAAGATAAGTCCGAAATATGAAGAGAGATGTTGTGTCAGACATTGCCGAAACAGACTGAACACAATCCCTTCTGCACTACAGACTATCTGACAATTCAGAAAGTGGTAGCTCTTCTGTTCACATAGATCTGTGAGTCTGGGGTCAAAACGTTATTGCTGCATGTGTGCAATCTGTGCCCATGTGTGCAATCTGTGTCATCCAATACTCCAGGAAGGTGTGCAATGTTATAAAAGCCACTCAGTAGTGATTTTCTCCTCTGCTGTTCCTGAGAACCAGATATGCTCTCCCACATGTAACAACCGCATAATGTTGAGAAATGTGTTAAGCATTCATCAGAATTAAACCTATACAGGTCCCATTAGCTAAGACAGTAATGGTGCACATATCTTGTCTCCACAGGGTTAATAATACCACTCATCATTCTAGATTCACATATGACAAAATGAAAAGGTGCTGTTAAACATAAACTGCTGCCTCTTCTAATATTTTACAACATGCAGTACTTAAATTTCTTACAAAATGAAATTTATATATAGCTATGCAGACAAATGCACAAGGAAATGTAGCTACATTTAGGAACTGCAGCACTTTTCTTGCATACTTTCCTTAGAACCCATTATTGACTTATTTGGTTGGCTTAGTTCATTTTCATTTGAATGTATAGCTAGCTAGCTAGATAGACAGAAAGCATGATAGATGTGTGTATGAGTCTATCTATCTAAAGATTGATTGTCATTAGAACATTAATACGTATTCCAGCAATATAAACTTCACAAATGAAATTGCAATCAGTACTACATATTATCATAGGGTACTAAGTGTAAGTGAAGAGGTATACACAGTTTAATTCCATTCATTTTCACTTCAAACCAATGATGTATAATGTGTTTTCCTCAGATCATCTGCCAATGAAGTAAGGAAATCAGTCCTTTATTCCACTGTTGTCTAATCTTAGAGTTACTATATTTACAGATGTGGGTTTGGGAATGCCCTTTTCATAAACGCTTTCTTTACTTACAGATTAATTCACTGGATTCCCACAGGTAGATATCAATTGCTGGTGATGTCATAGGAAAGCTAGAGGTCACTGGGAAAGTGCTTTATGGCATGTAACTAGTTGGCAGAAAGTGTTTCTGTATAAGTAAATTACCATAGCAGAAGATGTTTGAGTCATCACTGCTGCAGTAATCTTAGTTATTTGTGCCGACCACCTTCCAAAGCTTTCACGGTACCTTCCATGTGCCCAAACCATTAGTCAGCTTGAGCTGAGCTGATTAAAAATCAGGTTCAGGTACCAAGCTCTTCAGTGCTTTCATGCTAACAGACAGTAGCTAGAAAAATATCCACACACTCGCATAAAAGCATACAAAAACAATGGAGATTGAGAGAGGGAGTGGCTACTGCAGCACTGATTATTTAAACATCTACTACTATTGTAAGTTTACTTACACAACCGTACTGCTGAAGTAGCCTTAGCTATATGGGTAGATTACTGTAGTTTAAATTGACTGGAGCCCCTGGAGAATGGTCCTAGCAAAGTTTTGCTTCTAGAATAATTCTAGCATACAACCCTTTCTAAAAAGTCAGAAATAAAGCCAAGACTCTGGAAGAATAAACTTTGACCTTGCCTGGGACTGTTTTGTTGTGAGTGGGTATAATGAAAAGTAATAACATGATTCAACCATTTTGAAATAGTCTATTTTGACATAGGTCACTCCTTTGTTCTTATCTTCACAAGAAATCAACAAATGATTAGAACTGCTGAAAGATCATGTTCTGTAAAGATATTACTTGATATGTCTGTGGACAAACGAGGTATGGAGCATTCCTTCTCTGTCACTTTTAGGTTCTGGAAATAAGACAGGGAGATGGACAGCTTGTCATCAGGTAAATTCACATACCACTTTAGGCATAAATGAAGTTCTTAAGGAAACTCTGTCTTTGTAGAAAATGAAATAAGGCTGGCCCACCTTGAGATCATGCAATTCAGATACTCTTCTTGCAGAGGTCAGAGAAAATAGTAACCCTGTCTTCTAGCTGGTTCAGATGGAATAAAAGTAAGATTTTTCTAACATTAAATTAAGTTCCCAAGGAAGAGACGTGCTGAAATGGCTGACTAGTGAACCTTGAATGAGGAGTAAGACAGGCCATTGGATAGTAACTCAAAAAATTGATGTGGAACCAGAAAAACACTAACCTTGAATGGGTGCTAGTTCTTTTGTTGACACATGCTACACCTAAAGAAATCCCAGTCCCTCTGAACTACATGCTCTAGGGACCTAAACTTTGTCACCACAATAAACAGGACATGCTGGAGGGACAGATTCCTGTCCCAGAGACTTCCTATACTCTGGAACAAGCTACCCATCTATGTCAAGCAAAGCTCTTCATTAGCACTCTTCATGAAAAATATTGATTAGTGGATGGGAAATAGGAAATACATCTCGGGGTTCATTTCTGTGGCTCTGCTCAACAGGGGCACAGGAAAATAAATTTCTTGGGTGGTGTAAGCCGAGGAACCTTGTTGGCTAGGCTTACTTTGGCCCTTGGGACAATAGACTAGTACCTACCTATGAACCTACCTATGAACCAACTAGAAAAACTTGTCCATTTGCTAATATATGATTTTCTAGTTGTGGGCTTTCTTGCCTCCATTATACCTGTTGAATGTCCTCAGAGACAAGGAGGCAAACAGTTATTAAAATCCTTTTATCCCTGCAGTCAGTTGTAGATGTTTGGGATCAGGATGTATCAAACAGCCTTGATCTTGTATGAGTAATTTCACTCCATGAGGAAGCTTGTGTTAATTGCCTCTGGCCATTTCCAAAAGAGAGAAGAACTGCTGTTTGGGCCAGAAGGGAGTCACCAAGGATATCTTCCTAATCTCCTGAATGACTCTGGATATTAGTGGAAAGGGTAGAAATCATCCAGTAATATGTCTGTGCAAGGAAAACAAAATGTGTGTGTTTTCCAGGCCTTCTGAATGGAGGCAAAAAGATCTATTTGAAGTATTTCCTATAGCTTGATCTATTCTTGGCAGACCCAGATTCAGTAATGTATCACATCAAAGTGGTATTGCCTGTAAATACTTGGAGATGTCTCAGTGACCACAAATGGGTGAGATAATATCTGTTTTATATTTCTGTGTTTTAGTCTACCTTTTTTTCCAAAAACCCTATGCTTTTATTCCCATAAACAATACTCTTCAAGCAACTTCTAAGGCATCTGTTGTAACTAGTAACTCAAAAAAAATAAAATAAAAAACAACAGAAAGAACTGGACCAGAGCATACTTTATTCAACCAGATATAGTGCTTTCATCAATGGTATCTTTGACTTCATCAGAATAAAAAAACAGTTAAAACCACGCACTATTTATATGAATACACAAACCACATGATGTTAATTAACACAACTTGTTCCTAACTTAAAGATCCATCTTACAAAAACAAATTGACATCACTTTCCTTGCTTCTGACATAAATTTAAAAGCATTTCAATTCTTTATACTATTAAAACTTGAAGGCATTACTTAAAAAGCAAGCTGAGACTTTAATTTTAGAACACTGTTAATAGAAATCATCTCATTAAGGCCAGGGGAGGCCGCTGCATTATATCTTAGCTGCCATCTCAGTTCATTATATTCTAGAAACAGATCATTCAGGCCCCCTCTTGGCCCTAAATCGATCCAATCCATCACTATGTATTTGAAAAGTACAGTTGTGTACACTTACCATAAATGTAGATGTTTGAGCGTATTCCCTATTGCAGGCATTACATGTGGGTAATCTGCTGGCAGGTTGCCCTCAGTTGGCCTGATTAACAAATTCTTGGGTCCTGCATCAGTTGCTGTCCCTTCTTCCATGACGTCAGGTCGTCAGGGGTATAAAACATGCAGCTGACGCCATTACATCAGTTTTTATATATATATATAATTAGAAACACAAAAATATACCTCCAAACAAAAGCAAATACACCAAAAAGGCTTTTAAGCATAGCAAAAGAAATAAGAGGTATAGTAAAAGAAAAAAAGGGGGCTGGAGGGAGGGTAACCAGGACTGCAACAGTGAATACACTCGAACATCTACATTTATGGTAAGTGTACACAACTGTACTATGTTCATTGTGTTTTACTGTTAAATTTGGGTAGATTCCCAAAGCTAAGGTTGGGAGGATGGATTTATACAGCATTAGGAACAGCTATAAGGCCCTGCAAAACAGCAGTGACAAAGCCAGCTCTGGATTTAGAGAAAATTGGTAAGTGATAATGCTTGGTGAAAGTATGAACTGAACTCCAGGTAGCAGCTTATAGAATATCCCTGGTAGGAATACCTCTGAGAAAGGCTGCTGAAGTAGATGCAGCCCTGGTGGAATGATATCTGATCCCCTGGGGGACAGGTTTTCCATGGTGCTTAAAACAGAAATGAATACAATGGCTTATCCATGTAGAAATAGTTTGCTTTGAAATAGCCTTCCCCTCTTCCCCTGCAGCAAATACCACCAGCAGTTGTTCAGATTTTCTTTGCGATTTAGTCCTGTCCAAGTAGAATCTAAGTTGTCTGTGTACATCCAATGAATGCAGAATCCGCACTCCCTCGATCTGTGGATTGGAAAAGAAAGTTGGCAAATGAATGGACTGATTAAGAGCCACACTGGATACCACCTTGGGCATGAATGATGGATTGGTCCTAAGTGACACCCTGTCCACATGAAAGATGATGAAAGGCTCCACTGCCATAAGGGCCTGCAATTCAGATATCCTTCTAGCTGAAGTGATTGCTAAAAGGAAGGCTGTTTTCCAGGAAAGAAATTTTAAGTCTGCAGTGAGTTTCTCCAATACAAACCAAACGAATAAAGAATGCAAAATAGAACAAATTCCACGAAAAAAACAGCAAGCAGGCCAGGAACAGCTGCCCAGAAGAGCCAACCACTCAATAAGGACAAACCACAGTAAAAAGAACACCTCCAAACAACAAACTCCACTAGCAACTTTATTGTTTGAACGCCACAAAATTACTAAAACGTTTTCGTCGACAATGCAACTTCATCAGATGGAAACAATCAGTTGTATCCCTACTTTTTATACACAACTAATTGATAAATTGATGTAGTAATTGAATAATTAACCACAAAACTGTTCTTTTGTTTAAAGAAAAAAAACACTACAAAATGCTACTTTTTACTACCAATTAACATCTAAAAAATATGTATATATATATATATATATATATATATATATATATATATATGTACTTCAAACAACATACTGTGTCTTACAATGAAAACCAAAACCCATGTTTACAATGTAGGTCACAAGTAATGTAAATAATTGTATTAAAAATTTTGAATCACTATAAACAAAAAAACAGAACAAGAATTGTTACATTAATACCTTAAATACAGTTGTTACTCTATCTTACAATAGGAAGTTTAAAATGATAATAAAATTGAAAATAAATAGTCATAATCTGTAGATAAATTTTATGCAGATCCACATTCAATGCCCATTAAATTCAATATTTAAAAATTGTTAAAAACATATATAATAAGATGTTTAAATACATAGACATATTAAAAATAATATTAATAATAATATGTCCAGTCCTATAACTGATCTGCCCTTAACCTTAAATAGGGCATGATAGAAATAGATTTGTTCAGGACTGGAAATTTGTTGGCTTGCAACAAAATCTGCCAGTGCGTTTCCCTGTGAGAAAGACGTGCTGCCCAATGGCCTCCCCTGTTACATTTAATAACTGCTTCCAACACAAAGAATTTGAAAGATGCAGACTCACATACAACTGCATGTCTATAAAGTGCATTAGTAGTGCATTGTTTCTGTATTTCATAGAGATGCTCGTAGATACGTCTTTTAAGTTGCCTTTCTGTCATACCGACATAGAATGCTTGGCAACATATACAGATCACCAAGTAAACTATGCCGGTAGAATTACAGTTGTAGAAGTGATGGGAACAAATCTTCCTGTTTCTACTCTCCAAGTAAATATACTCCTGGTTTATAACATATTTACACTGTGGACACCTATCACAACGGAACGTACCTTTCCTACGCTGTTCAATATTACTGTGGTTAATGTTCTGTTCCAAAATTCTCTTGATGTTTAGACCCCTTCTGTATACAAATTTACAAGTCAAGCCTTTTAAGTTGTTCAAATCGGTAAAATCCACAAAGGATTTTAATTCCTTTTGAATAATGTTTCTAATGTCCCCCACGTCAAGACTGTGTTCTGTAACAAATACCTGACTAGAACCAAATGGGGTAAGAGAACTGTGGGCAGGGTCCACGTTGTTCACTGTTTTTTTCGTACCTAGAATGGGACTAAATCTAGAACCCCTAGCTGACTGAACCTATTCCCTTACTGAATTAATCAATGCAATGGGGTAATCCCCTGGCCAAAAAGAGGGACGTAAGCTTGTCACCCTCTTTATAAAAGTTGAAATTGTCCGAGGTCATGCGGGAAGCCCTAACAAATTGACCCTTGAGTATGGACCTCTTCTGAAATTTAGGGTGCGAACTGTTATAGTGCAGATAACTATTACAAAAACTCGGTTTCCTGTATACACATGAACTGAAGCCATCAACTTCTTTAACCAAGGTGACATCTAAGTAATTGACCTGGTCTGTTGATATGTTATGTGTAAACTGTAAAAAGGTTGTTGTAGAATGTAAATAGGTGACGAAGTCATCAATAAACTGCCCTGGACCTGTCCAGAATATACATATGTCGTCCAAAAACCTGGTATAGTGTATCCAGTGTTTAGAAAACTCACAGTTAAGGACGAATTTGTTCTCCCATACTGCCAAGATCATGTCGGCATAAGTGGGGGCACAATTTGCTCCCATGGAGATGAATGATGGATTGGTCCTAAGTGACACCCTGTCCACATGAAAGATGATGAAAGGCTCCACTGCCATAAGGGCCTGCAATTCAGATATCCTTCTAGCTGAAGTGATTGCTAAAAGGAAGGCTGTTTTCCAGGAAAGAAATTTTAAGTCTGCAGTGAGTTTCTCCAATACAAAATTAAGGTCCCATGCAGGAGTTGGTGCTCTCCTGGGTGGTCTCAAGTTTTTGGCCCCTCTGAGATACTGCTTTAGAAGAGAATGAGAGAAGGGGGGGGGTCTGTGTTTTAATGAGCTGAAATGGCTGAGGCATAGATTTTTATGGAAGAAAAAGACAGGCCCTTGTGAAGCATCTCAGTTAAGTATTGCAAAATCTGAGGTAAATTTGGCACTGATGTGCTCATTCCTTGAGATTATTTCCAGGCACAGAATCTTTTCCATTTGTCGGCATAAGATTTTTGAGTACTAGGTCTTCTCGCCTCCAAAATGACATCCATCACAGGTTTACTGAGGGATGCTAAGGGGGAATTTAAATGATTAGCCAGGCTGCAAGATTCAATGTTAGGAGCTGAGGGTGCAGAATTTGGTTCCCCTGCTGAGACAGTAAGGAATGTGTCTGAGGCAGGTTCCATGGAGAAATGGTTGACACACTGTGCAGGAGTGGGTACCAGTGTTGGCGAGGCCAGTCCGGAGCAATCAAAATAATTTTTGGTTTGTTCTGTTTGACTTTTAGTAGAACTTTTGAGATCAAAGGCAGAGGGGGAAAGGCATAGACTGATAGGTTTTTCCAGCTGAAGGACAGAGCATCCACTTTCCAGGCTTTTTTGTGATGAGTTTTTGTGCAAAATTTGTCCAACTGGTAGTTCTGGGGTGAGGCAAAAAGATCTATGTCTGGGCTCCACCGTTTGCGTGTCAACATGTTGAAAATCTGTGGTTCCAGTTTCCATTTGTGAGGGTCCATAAGACTTCTGCTTAGTTCGTCTGCCAGAAAATTCTGCTTTCCTGGCAGGAATTGAGCTTGTAGTTGTACTTGGTAGCTCAAGGCTGTATAACACAATGTCATGGCTAGACTGCAGTGGGGGTAGGAATGTGTACCCCCCCTGCTTGTTTATGTATCACATAACAGTGGTGTTGTCCGTCTTTATCAGTAATTGTCCTGAATGAAGGTAGTCCTTGAAGGCTGTCAGTGCATTCTGTACAGCTAGTATTTCTTTTTGATTGATATGAAGGTGCATTTGTTTTGGGCTTCATTTGCCCTGAATGCACTTCCCTGCCAGATGACCCCCCCATGCATAGCCTGATGCATCTGTAGTTAGGGCTTGGGCAGCAGGGGGTGGTGTGAATGGTAGTCCCTTGTTTTGGTGGCAGACCTCTGCCCACCATAGGAACTCTAGGCACAGGCAAGGTATGATAAGAATCATTGTTTCCAGGCTGTGACAATGTTGACACCATAAACGTTTTAAGTACCACTGATGTTTCCTCATATGTAGTCTTGCATATGGAATTAGAAGAATGCAGGAGGCCATGAACCCCAGGACTTGCAGTATTTGCCTTGCAGATAGCAGGGTTTTTGTGGCCACCTGTTTGAAGTAAGTCACCAAATGAATTTGCTTTTCTGGCGTAAGGAAAGTGATCTGGGCAGTTGTATTCAAGCTTGCACCCAGGAATGTAATCTTTTGAGAGGGTACCAGTTGAGATTTCTTTTCATTTATGGTGTACCCTAGACAGGTTAGAAGTCTTTTTACAAACACCAGATGTTTTAGAAGAATGGTCTGGTTTTCTGCCTGAATTAGACAATCATCCAGGTATGGATATATTTGAATATTTCTTTGCCTGCAAAATGCAGTTACTGGAGCCAGGCATTTTGTGAATACCCTGGGTGCAATAGATAAGCCAAAGGGCATTGCAGAGAATTGATAATGCATGCAGCCAGCTTTGAAGCGTAGGAATCTTCTGCAAGATTCCCTGATTAGGATATGCAGGTAAGCCTCTTTTAAGTTGAGAATTGCCAACCAGGCATCCTTGCCTAGCATAGGAAGGAACTGGTGAAGAGTCTGCATCTTGAATTTTGGAATGTCCAGGAAGGTGTTTAGAGTAGACAGGTCCAGAATTGGATGCCATGATTTGTCTTTTCTGGGTACCAGAAAATGCCTGGAATAGAAACCTTGTCCCTTTTCCTCTTCTGGCACCGGTTGAATAGCCCCCATGTTTAGGAGGGAAAGTACTTGTTTCTGAGCCTCTGCCCACTGATTTGGGGGCAGGTCTGGCCACCCGTTTACAGTTGGCAGCATGTGGAAATGAAATCTATATCCCTGGGACACTATATTTAAAACCCATTTGTCCTGGGTTATAAGTTGCCAGTTTCTTGAATGAAGAGCCAGCTTTCTCCCCAAAGGGGTGGCTAAGAGATAAGTGCTTGGTAATTTCAAAGAGAAGTAATTGAGACTGTTTACCATAGGTTGGTGCCTTGTTGTTTCCAGATTTGGAAGTGGAAGCACCCCATTGCTTAGTTCTGAAAGCCCCTTGGGACTGAAACCTGGTGCTTTTGGAATGTCTGGGTTTGACTGTAGTGGCTCTGGAAGGAGCTGGAAAGGACCAGTTCTTAGCAGGCCAATGCCTACTAAATCTAGGAGGTTGCACTTGTAAGAAATCTTTCACAATTTGCATAGATTTAGCTTTATCTTCCATCTTTTTTAGAACTTCTTCAGACTTACTGCCAAATAGGCAGTCCTGCTGTAAAGGAGCATCCAAAAGTTTTGCTTTAACATGATCACAAGTAAACCAAAACTTACTGGAAGCAAGACAAAACTGTGCAAACCAAAAACAAATGAATCCAGCAGCCCAGAGTAGAAAATTAAATAGTTTTAATGAAGCGCTTTTCGTCGCTGACCATACAGCAACTTCTTCAGATAAAGTAGAACACTAACAAGTCCGTTCTTAAATAGTAAAACATCATATAATCAAATAAATTACATGGTAAATTGCAACGAATCAAACCAAGACAAATGCACCTATTTAAAAATATATCATTTATTAAAAAATATTCCATCAAACATAAAAGTATGTAACCCAAATACTATACATAATAAATATTTGATACTAGTAAATATCCTACAATTGTAAGTAAAATAAATACAAATAAACATCAGTATACATATACATATAAAGATATTAAAAGTGACTACTGTCATTTTTTTAAACTCTTTAACTTCAGTAAACATGAAATATTACAAGCCTCATTGAGCCCTGGACTAGTAAAAGCATTCAACCTTAACTGCCATACTAGTTTGCGTTCTTCTAATAACAGATTTACAGGACCCCCCCATACTATCCGGGTATAGCTGATCAATTGCCTTAAATAGGAACTTATGACCTACATTGAAGCAAGAATGTTTAGCTAAAGAGTTATCACCCTTATTTTTTATCAATTGCATTAATATGCTTATAGATTTGATCTCAGAGTCTGCGTTCCATTTTACCTATGTAGTAAGCTGTGCAGGATGTGCAAAAAGCAATATACACCACTAGCTTCAAATTACAATTGAATTTTGACTTTAACTCATATTTCTTCCCTCTAATGGTGAAAGTTTTGCCAGTATCTATATATTTGCACATTCTGCACATACCACAAGTAGACATACCTGCAACTCTAGTCATTGGTGTAGTCATATTTCTTTCAAGGAGATTTTTAAGATTCAACCCCTTTCGAAATACCATTCTGGGACTACATCCTAATTTTTCTACTAAATATTTGTCGTTGTTAATAAACTCCCAATTTTTATATATTATCAACCTAACCACTTCACTATCACTACTAAATGTAGTTATAAAACTACTTCCAAAATTAGAATTAGGATTTAAGGAAAGTGGCACTAGGGGTGGACGTACATCCATAGTATCCAAACTAGTATTACTATGCTCATTCTCATTAATAACAGCGGGTATACTCAAAATGGGCTTAATAAATCCATTTTGTCTTTTAGATTGAACTTCGTGTTTAAGCGTATTTATAAATTTGATAGGGTACCCCCGCTGTTGGAACATACCACTTAAAAAACTGCATTCATCAATGAATTCATCATCCAAAGTAACCATTTTAGCTGCTCTAATTAACTGCCCTTTTACTGTAGAATGCTTTTGTGAAAAAGGGTGGCTGCTAGAAAAGTGAAGAAATTAATTACAATATGTATCTTTTCTAAAAATTTTTGATACATATCTATTATATTCTATATCTTTGGTTAATCTGATATCTAAGTAATCAATAGTGTTGTGGTCAAAGTTGAACGTAAAGTCAAAAAATTTGGTCGTGTTGTTCAAATAGTTAACAAACGTATCTGCCTGGTTTCTATCACCTCTAAACACTATAAATATATCATCTAAAAAGTGTGTTTAAAAGATGAGGCTCACCATGTGGTGGGAATTATTAAAGATTAACTCTTTTTACCAATATGCCATTACTAGATTAGCGAAACTAGCTCCACATGGCGAACCCATCGCCACACCTCTCTTCTGTAGATAATACTCCTTATTAAAGATGAAGTAGTTGTTAGTTAGAATAATATCCAACAGTGTCTCAATCAGCTATATCTCCCATGTTGGTGCCCATTTGGCTGTAAGCATTAAGCTTACCCACTCAGCACCTTCAAGGTGGGGGAATAGAGGTATAAAGATCCTTGACATCAATAGTGATAATACTGTCACCATTCAGAAAAACTCCCTAGGTGACTTTAACATTTTTAATTACTCATCTGTCACCATAGATCTCCTCCTTATTGACTTTTTGGATAAAGGAAATACCTTTGTGCCTAGTAGACGGCTTGACATTGTTCATACTATTTTGGATTTAAAGTATTTTGTTAGAAAGCTCAATCTTGCTATCTTATTTGGTAACATTACAGATAACTACCAGACTTTTAGAGTCCCGAGTACATTTAATCCTCCACTCCACCCAGTACTCAGTATTTTTGAGAGTGTATGCGAATTAGATCTGAGACACATCACTGATACCAGAAGGTATAAGAGTACTGGAAGATTCAATAATAGTAATGTTACACATGATGAGATGCTAGCTTTACAACTTTTGCGTTCCCTCCAATTGCGAGTGGTCAAGCCGGACAAAGGAGGTGGGTTAGCCATTTTCGATTTCCCTGATTATAATATTAGGATGGGGCAACTGTTAAATTGCGAGACTTATGTTAGAGTATCACTCAATAAAGTTAATGTTGCTTATGGCCACATTAAAGGCTACTTTAATGATCTCGTCATTGAGGCCATTATTGATAATGATATTCTTAATTATATGACAGTTCTATGGCCTAGAATTCCAGTTATGTTTGGTACCCCTAAGGTGCATAAAAACCTGCTCAACCCTCCTATGAGACCTTTGATAGATGGGAGGAGTTCTATAACATATCCATGTTCAAAGCTAGTAGATTCCATTTTGCAAAAATACTTGAAATCTGAATTGCAAGTGTGTAAAGATTCTTGGTTGTTTCTGCAAAAGAATAAAGACCTTGTGTTTGACATTGATAACAATTTTTTGACTATTGATGTCAAGGATCTTTATACCTCTATCCCCCACCTTGAAGGTGTTGAGTGGGTAAGCTTAATGTTTACAGCCAAAGGGGCACCAACACTGGAGATATATCTGATTGAGACACTGTTGGATATTATTCTAACTAACAACTACTTCATCTTTAATAAGGAGTATTATCTACAGAAGAGAGGTGTGGCGATGGGTTCGCCATGTGGAGCTAGTTTTACTAATCTAGAAATGGCATATTGGGAAAATTGGGAAAAAGTGTTCATCTTTAATAATTCCCACCACATGGCGAGCCTCATCTTTTACACACGCTTTCTAGATGATATATTTATAGTGTTTAGAGGTGATAGAAACCAGGCAGATATGTTTGTTAACTATTTGAACAACACAACCGAATTTTTTGAGTTTACGTAAAACTTTGACCACAACATTATTGATTACTTGGATATCAGATTAACCAAAGATATAGAACATAATAGATATGTATCAAAAATTTTTAGAAAAGATACATATTGTAATTCATTTCTTCACTTTTCTAGCAGCCACCCTTTTTCACAAAAACATTCTACAGTAAAAGGGCAGTTAATTAGAGTGGCTAAAATGGTTACTTTGGACGATGAATTCATTGATGAATGTAGTTTTTTAAGTGGTATGTTCCAACAGCGGAGGTACCCTATCAAATTTATAAATACGCTTATACATGAAGTTCAATCTAAAAGACAAAATGGATTTATTAAGCCCATTTTGAGCATACTCGCTGTTATTAATGAGAATGAGCGTAGTAATACTAGTTTGAGTACTATGGATGTACGTCCACCCCTAGTGCCACTTTCCTTAAATCCTAATTCTAATTTTGGAAGTATTTATAACTACATTTAGTAGTGATAGTGAAGTGGTTAGGTTGATAATATATAAAAATTGGGAGTTTATTAACAACGACAAATATTTAGTAGAAAAATTAGGATGTAGTCCCAGAATGGTATTTCGAAAGGGGTTGAATCTTAAAAATCTCCTTGAAAGAAATATGAGTACACCTACGACTAGATTTGCAGGAATGTCTACTTGTGGTATGTGCAGAATGTGCAAATATACAGATACTGGTAAAACTTTCACCATTAGAGGGAAGAAATATGAGTTAAAGTCAAAATTCAATTGTAATTTGAAGCTAGTGGTGTATATTGCTTTTTGCACATCCTGCACAGCTTACTACATAGGTAAAATGGAACGCAGACTCTGAGATCAAATCTATCAGCATATTAATGCAATTGATAAGAAATAAGGGTGATAACTCTTTAGCTAAACATTCTTGCTTCAATGTAGGTCATAAGTTCCTATTTAAGGCAATTGATCAGCTATACCCGGATAGTCGGGGGGGTCCTATCAATCTGTTATTAGAATAACGCAAACTAGTATGGCAGTTAAGGTTGAATGCTTTTACTAATCCAGGGCTCAGTGAGGCTTGTAATATTTCATGTTTACTGAAGTTAAAGAGTTTAAAAAGATGACAGTAGTCACTTTAAATATCTTTATATGTATATGCATACTGATGTTTATTTGTATTTATTTTACTTACAATTGTAGGATATTTACTAGTATCAAATATTTATTCTGTATAGTATTTGGGTTACATACTTTTGTGTTCGATGGAATATTTTTTAATAAGTGATATATTTTTAGATAAGTGCGTTTGTCTTGGTTTGATTCATTGCAATTTACCATGTGATTTATTTGATTATATGATGTTTTACTATTTAAGAACGGACTTGTTAGTGTTCTACTTTATCTGAAAAAGTTGCTGTATGGTCAGCAATGAAAAGCACTTCATTAAAACTATTTTATTTTCTACTCTGGGCTGCTGGATTTGTTTGTTTTTTGCTTTAACATGATCAAGCAGAGATTGCTCCTTAAGCCAAGCATGCCTTCTAAGTACAGACCCAGTAACAGCAGCTCTACAAGAGGCCTCTAAAGAATCAAAACCACATTGCAAAGTATGTTTGCCAGCTTGTTCAGCTGAATGCAATAAATTCTGCAAATCTTTATGCTCTACACAGTCAGAAATCAACATAATTTTCTGTTTAAGCAGTCCCATGATATGCTGTTGATATTTTAGCATATGAAATTGACAGTTTAAAGCCCTGATTGCTAAGGTTGCAGAAGTATAAACCTTTTTACCCCATCTATTCATTGCCCTGGAGTCTCTACCAGAAGGAGTAGGATTTTTTGCAGTAGAAGCCTTAATGCCCTTGGGCCCCTGAGAAATGGTTTCAGGGTCCACAACAGGATTTTTGAAAATAAATTTGTGGTACTCAGAAACCCTGTAGTACCTGTCTGGTTTGCTAGGGGCTGGAGGTAAGGAATCAGGGGCCATACTGGATTCTGAAAACACATCATCAACAATATCTAGTACAGGAGGTATAGCCAAAGGCCTATGCTGAGGAAGAAGAAGGAAATCCTTAGGCCTCTTTCTGGATTCAGAGAAATCCTGACTTTCCCAGTGGAAATGCTCCCTTAAGGTATGTTAAGTTTTCCCAAAAGAGAAATCCTCAGGCGGAGAAGCAGAGGGAATGGAATCCTCTGCATCAGAGTCCTCATAAGTAGGTATGAACAAATCCAGATCATTAGAAGAAGCAGAAGAAACAGAGTCCTGTTCAGGAGATTCAAAGTCACATTCAATCCTAGGCCTCTTGGGGGTGGGGGGGTTGACTACACCTGATTAGAGTAATTAAATCTTCAGCCATTTTGATCATTTGTATTTTAGGCATAGGGGCCTGAACATGTGGCCTGGGCGTTGGTTTTTTTAGACATATATTGAGATTTAGGCCTTAGCACTGAAGCTAGAGTCCGTTTAATATGGAAGTCTGTAGGCCTGAATACACCCTGAGAAGCCGGTGCCTGCTCAGCGGCTCCGGACCCATCCAAGGTAGAGACATCCGCGGCTTCCATATATGAAGTATCTCGCTGCATACCGGACTCTGAATGAGTCTCAGTAGAGGCCTGCAAATCAGAAGTAGCGGGTATCAGGGGCTGCAAAAGCACCTCACTGAGCACAGGTGAACTGGCGGCTGGCTTAGGAGAAGCGTTGTCGGCAGTTTTGGACCTCAACGGCCTGTCTCTGTCTTTTTCTTTGTGTTTTTTCAGTATTCCAGTAATCGGATGGCTAACTGATGTCATTTCTGGATAATTAAACCGAGAACCGAAATATTTTGAAGCAAAAATGTACCGATGACGGATAGTGCGCTGATTAAATAAAGCACAAAACCGACAGCAAGGTACGCCATGGTCATGGCCTAGGCAAGAAATACAGTACAAATGAAAATCCTTATGAGGTATTTGCTTCCTACAAGTAATACAATTATTAACTTTTACTGACATCGGAAAGGAGGAAAAAGTTTCCCCAACGGGGTACTTAGCTTTTAGTTGAAGACTTTGGTTCTGAAACTCAAAAACGAAAATTTCAGGAGTCAGCCAACTGGCACTTGCAAACTGCTTCTGCTTTGGGCACTGTGCAGCAAGAAAGACTGATGTAATGGCATCAGCTGCATGTTTTGTACCCCTGACGACCTGACGTCATGGAAGGAAGGACAGCAACTGACGCAGGACCCAAGACTTTGTTAATTAGGCCGACTGAGGGCAACCTGCCAGCAGATTACCCAAATGTAATGACTGCAACAGTGAAACACGATGAACATCTATGGTTGGAGAAACTTTTTATATGCCTAGCCAGGGCATTTCTTTCATCTTGTTTAGAGATGTCATACTGTTGCTCATATATTCGCTTTCTTAACATGCCCTTAGTCTTCCCTATGAAAAACTTTTGACATTCTTGGAACATAACCATGTAAATTATTCCTGAACTATAACAATAACTTTGATACATAATTACAGTAAAAACACAACGCTGCTCTGGAACAATAAAGGCTGTCCTTTTACCACGAACCAACACTGCTGTTGCAGTCACAGGGAAAATAACGATGTTCCAACGAATAGTTTAAATAATTTAATGAAAGAATATTGTAAAAACAGAAAAAATAATAACTGATTAAGCGCTTTCGTCTCCTTAATGGAGACTTCTTCAGAATCCAGTTGCTCTTATCAGTTCATACATTTTATAGTAAAGCATTGTTAGCCTATTGGCTGAAATTAAACAATTACTTTAATTGAGCAAACTATTAGTTTAAACCAATTTAGTTATACCAAATTAAATTACATTAAGAGGATGAAGGACATCCTGGACAGAGATGAACATTACGGTTTAGTCACCAAGAACGAGGTTAATATATCATATAGGAAGATAGACCTCATTTTGGAGGACAATTTGCTTACAGGAATGATTGACATTGAACTATATAGGTTCTTAAAAGTACAAAAACCTGTTATACCGGCTATTTTTGGTATACCAAAAATTCATAAATCATTGTACGATCCGCCCATGAGACCTACAGTGGCATCTCAAGGGTTTAAAACCCAACCTATGGCTATTTATGTGGACACTATAATAAAAGAATTTTACAAAAAATGTGATCATATCCTAGTGAACTCATGGGACTTTTTGAAAAAAATTGGTGGGAGTACTTATATGGATACTATGTACTTCATTACTATTGATGTAAAAGAACTATTTTCAGTCATTCCCCAAGCTGTTGGTTTAGAATGGTTTGAGAAAACTTTAGTTGAAATGAATTTTTTAACAACTGTTGATTTTAGAACTGTACTGGAAAGTATGGAATTGGTCCTAAAATATAACTATGTTTATTTTGAAGGTGACTATTATCCCCAAGAAGAAGGAGTGGCTATGGGCTCCGCCTGTGCCCCTGCATATGCCAATATAATAATGTTGTTCTGGGAAAGGAAATATGTGTTTGATTCTATGTATAGTCAGTACATTGTTAAGTATTTCTGGTTTTTGGATGACATTTTTGTTCTTTGGAATGGGTCAAAAGACCATATTGAAGAATTCATACAGTACATTAACCACACAACTACCTTTTTGCACTTTACACACCAAATAGGCATAGAAGAAATACTCTTCTTGGATGTAAAATTAAGTAAAGATAGTCATAATAAGTGTTATAAGTCAAATATATTTAGGAAGGAACACTATTCTAATGCCTCTCTACATTTTGATAGTGACCATCCTTATCAACTCAAGAAAAATATTGTAAAAGGACAAATGATCAGGATGGCCAGAATGATTTTGGAGGATATAGATTTTTTAAATGAAATCAATTTTGTAGAAAAAATGTTTTTTGAAAGAGGTTACCTTATGGAGTTTATCAGTCCCATAAAATAATATGTAATCTTAGAGAGGGGTAATAAATATAACCCTCTCATAACACAAGGTGGCATATTGGAGACTATGGGTGGACCCAATAACAAAATGAGAAAGAACTCCAAAACCCAAAATACATCGGGAATAAATTTTACACCATATTTAACTGTCACATATTATCAGGGTGTAGGGTGGTTGAAAAAAAGTATCTATGATACTTGGGATATGTTTAGGAATATGGCAACTAAAACAGATGTCTTCAAATGTGATATAAAATTTAGTTTTAGAAGGAATAAAAACATCAAAAACATTATTGAGAAAAGGAAAATCTTGGACAGTGGGGCTAACAAGAGACATGGTACTTTTAAATGTGGTAGATGTGCGCAATGCTCATATATTGCAGGATCAAAAGAAGTAAGAATACCCAGTCTCCACCTAACTTTAAAAGCTAAAAAATACAATAGTTGTTACTTTAAAGGTGTTGTTTACCTAGTATTTTGTAAGGCCTGTGGGAGTTACTATGTTGGTAAAACTGAACGTCATCTCAGAAATAGAATATACGAACACACCAGGGACATTAATAAACACAACGATAATAATGCATTGTACAAGCATGCATTGGAATGTAAAAAAGCGGATTTTAAATTTTGGGTGTTAGAGGAGATAGAGCCCATGGATAGAGGAGGTGACTGGGAAACCAAGTTAGAGTATAGGGAAATGATCTGGCAGTTAAGATTGGATACTTGTAGTGGAAAGGGACTAAATGACCATATATCCATCACTCCTGCACTAAAATTACTGGCAATGGACCCGAAAAAAGTAAAATGTTAAATGTATTCTGACATTAGAGCTTTTTTCCTATTTATTCACTTCTTATTAATTAACAACTTTTTTAATAACTAACATTATATTTTAACATTCTATTCACAGATTTACACCCCCAAAAGATTTTTAAATTAATTTATTTTAAAATATTTAAAATATTTAAAATATTTGGTATGTAGGTATATGTATATATTTATTTATTTAATATTACTTAATATTTTTTATAATTATTTAATACTTTATATTTATTATGATGTTATTATATTAACATATATACATGTGATGCATACATATATATATCTCTATAGATTTTTATATATACATATTTTTATAAATGTATTTATATTATTATGGTATATATTTGATTATTTATGCACATGTTCACAGATTCACAAACAATGAAATATTATATATATTTTTTATACAATGATTAATTACAGCTTTTACATGATTTTAAGATACAATAAGGAATTTCAAGTGATCGGGGATGTGTACTATTTATATTCATTATATTTATGATGTTTGAATCAGTATTTGTGTTTGTTTGTTTGTTGTTCACCATACTGTCTTTTAAAATGTAAGGTACTGAGCAGTTGTGTACAGCTAGCCCTTTTAATTTGGTATAACTAAATTGGTTTAAACTAATAGTTTGCTCAATTAAAGTAATTGTTTAATTTCAGCCAATAGGCTAACAATGCTTTACTATAAAATGTATGAACTGATAAGAGCAACTGGATTCTGAAGAAGTCTCCGTTAAGGAGACGAAAGCGCTTAATCAGTTATTATTTTTTCTGTTTTTACAATATTTTTTCATTAAATTATTTAAACTATTCGTTGGAACTTCATTTTTTTCCCTGTGACTGCAACAGCAGTGTTGGTTCATGGTAAAAGGACAGCCTTTATTGTTCCGGAGCAGCGTTGTGTTTTTACTGTGGTTGTGTTGCTACCTTTGACTGTGTGGTTACTAGTTGACAATTTTATACATAATTCTCACAAGGTCATCTGTTACAATTCTAACTTCTTTTCCTTCCAAGATGTATTTACACTGAGGACATCGCCTACACTTATGCATACCCCCATCACTTAAAACTGGACCCCCTCTTTCCAACAATGTTTTAAAACATAGATCTTTTTTGTACACTATGGTAGGTCTTTCACCCACTTTTTGTAGAATATTGAGGTCAACCTCAAAAATGTTCCTATTGTGGTAAATGATTTCTCTCACACCTTTAAAACTTAAATTATATGGTAAAACCAATGCTCCATGAAAACATTCCTGTATTTGTGGTGCAAATCTTTCACTTAGTTGCACTGTAAGTGCCTCCTCGGTATAGCCTAATGATGGTACAAAAACTCCCTTTCTTCTTTTCATTTTGACATCTTCTATGACATTGTTCAACAGAAAATAGGGATAACGTCTCCTTTCTAACATGGCCCACTAAACTTTGCATTCACTAGTAAACATTTCCTCACTGCTTATCATACGGGCCAATCTGACCCACTGCCCTTTTATCAGGGACCTTTTTTGGTGAAAGGGGTTCCCACTCCTAAAATGAAGGAGTGAGTTTGAAGAAGTAGGCTTTCTGTAGATTCAAATTTCTTAAATAACCTGTTTTTTGATATAGTAATATCTACGTAATGGACCCTCTCTTTTTTGACTTCCATAGTAAATTTTAAAAAATTAGTGTTGGCATTTATGTAATGAAAAAAATTGATCTACTTTCTCTTGGGAATCATTCCAAAATATAATAATGTCATCCAAAAAAATGACTGTACATTACCCAGCAACTTGAAAATTTAGAGAAAAAGACCACAGTCTTTTCCCATTGGGCTAAAACTATATTTGCAAAAACTGGGGCACATACAGTGCCCATGGCCACCTCCTTCATTTAAATAGTTGGTTCTCGAATATCAAAAAATTGTTTTCAATGATGGACTTCATTAAAGCCCTGATAGTGAGGACCTTGTCGTGGTCAAACCCAGAATTATTACAAAGAAAATCATAAAACATTTTTAATCCTTCCATATGTGGCATAACGGAGAACAGGTCCACCACATCTATTGTAACAAATAACAGCTGATCAAAATATTACTGGGAGGTGATCTTAGATAAGAAATCCCAGGAGTCTTTGTAGATGTGGTTAAATTTACTTAAAGTCCCCTTAAAATGAAAATCCACATATTTAGCCATTAATAGTATAAAGAATTGAAATGCTTTTAAATTTATGTCAAAAGCAAGCAAGTGATGTCACATTGTTTTTGGTAAGATGGCTCTTTAAGTTAGGAACAAGTTGTGTTAATTAACATCATGTGGTTCGTGTAATATTATAAATAGTATGTGGTTTTAACTGGTTTTTATTCTGATGAAGTCAAAGATACTATTTACGAACTTGAAGGCATTACTTAAAAAGCAAACTCAGACTTTAATTTTAGAACACTGTTAATAGAAATCATCTCATTAAGGCTGGGGAGGGTGCTGCATTATATTTTAGCAGCCATCTCAGTTCCTTATATTTGAGAAACAGATCATTCGGTCCTCTTCTTTGCCCTAAACCGCATCTATTGTAACTAATTGTTCTGGAGCAAGAAGGAAGAATGGAAGTCCTAGATTGATGAGATATTTGGTGCCTCTAAGTCAAAATCTCCTTTTTCACAAATCCAAAAACTGAAACTTGAAAAGTCAGGGGATGTTGATGCTGGGACCAAAAAGGTTTTAGATACCACTGAATTTTTCTCATGTGGGGTCTTACAGGAGATATTCTGAGTATGAAAAATGCCAAGAGACCCTTAATCCTGAGAAATTAACTTGCCAAGACTATAGTTTGAGTGGAAATACTCAGGAAAAGATCAAAATGCAGAGCTATTTTTTTCTGTGGAAGAAAGGGTCGTTGAACTAAGGTGTACAGGAGATGCCCCAGGAAAATAATCCTCTGCTAAAGAGTCATACAATAATCTGTATATTCTCTATATGAAAAGGTAAGCAAGTTGTCTAAATATGGGAAATGTGAATACCTTGCAGTTTGTTGTAGGCTATGATAGGAGTCAGACACTTTGTGAACTTCCATGGAGCAGCAGATAGACCAAGAGTAATGAAGAAAATAGATAAAGTGATGACACACACAAAAAACTTTAATAAACATCTGAAATTTGGATTTATAGGTAATGTGATGGTATGTGTCTTTTAAATCCTAGAATCATTAGAAAATTCAAATGGAGAATAAGGAGTAACAAGTCGTAAAGAGACAGCATTTTGAACTTGGGAACTATCACAAAAATATTCATAAAAGAAAGACCCAGAACTGGTGTCTAAGAATCTTCTTTCTTTGTCACTAGAAACATCTTGGAATAAAACCTATCCCCTAAATGAGGAGGAGGAGCAGCTTCTATAGCCCCCTGAGCAAGCATATACTGATTGACAGGAGGGGAAAAAAAAAGAATCTGGTCTGA